>NW_009913154.1:0-67549 GCF_000696875.1 Nestor notabilis | reverse complement strand
GCAGGAATGGAAGGGTGTGCAGAAGATTAAAGTTTTTCTTTTTCTGCCTCTATTCCTAGCAAGTGCTGACTTTTTTACAAATTATATTTAAAATGTCTATTTTGAATCAAACTTTCTGTAAATTTTCTCAGACTGAAATGAGAGCAGATTCATTAGAAAAGCCTAAGAAAGTAAAACAGGTTCCCTTTTTTGGATGATACTTAATACATCTCTCCTTGGTATGCTGGGGTGGGTTTGTGTCGTGTTTTGTTTCGGTGTTTTTTTATTTTTTTTTATTGTTTGGTAAAAAAGGGAGAGAAAGCCCAAACTACTGTTTTGTCCAGACTGAAAATCTCTGTGCTATGTGAGGTTACATTATTTCCACTAACACTGATGGTTGATTCTGGGTCATGTGGATGCTGCCTAGCCAGTTGACTTACCTTGGTTGGACTGTTTTAGAGCAAAAAAACCTGTTTGAGTATGGAGAATTTATTTTTTCTGTTGAGAAGCAAAGAGCAGTTGGTCTAAGCTAGTCTGACTTGATTTGCAGAGCAAAGTGAGTTGGCTGATTCTGATCAGCAGTTCTGTCAATAGGGGCTGGAACCCAGTTTTCAACAAATGTCAATTCCCGAAGCAAAATGTTAGTACAATGCTAAAGAGCCACAGGTCTGCAGAGGCAGTCATTGTGGTACATTGCATTAAATTGTTGAGGAGACTCTCTTGGGACAAATTGCTTGTGTAACTCTCAGTAAATGTCCATGATGCACACAGAAGTCTAATTTCCCTAAGTAAAAGAATTGACAAGAGTAAGAATAAAGTTTCTGTAGGCATGTGATCATCCAGATCCCAGTTTTCTGCTGCCATAAAAGTAATGAGACAATTTTTGTTGTTAATGCCTCAAAGAGCATCTTTCACCTGAAATCCTAAAGGAAATATTAATAGCTTAAGACTCACTATGATTCTGAGAAGAAGAACTATTGTTGTTATCATTTTACAGCTGAGAACAGTATGGTACAGATGTGATATATCAAAAAATGTAAACACAGTATATGAAAAAGCAGGGCTGAAATGTAGGTCATTGAGACTCAGTATTTTAAACAGACTTAAAATATAAGCATACTCTGCTCTTTACACTTGATAACATAGTCATAACATTTCTTGTATTTCACAATTTTCAAATGTTTACTCCTTGAAAAACTCTTCTGGAACATCTGGTTTATATTTATTATTTTTATTAATTGATAATGAAATAATAATTTTACTAAGAAATTATTATGTAGGAATGCTCTATCCTTTCCTTTGTCACTGTATATTTTAATTCCTGCAGTATTAGAGGGAACTAAGGAGTTAAAAAATCTAAATCCTTCCTCGAAAATTTGAAACGCGGTTTTTATTGTAAGGAAGAATCCTCCAGAAAACAACCGTTATTTCAGAAAATTCAAAATAAATAATTTAATTGAGCTAATTAAGTGTCAGCAGTATTGGTGTATTTAGTTATAAAAAAACAGTAATCTATTAAATCTCCATGTTCTACACTGTTAAGACAAATCAGTTGTAAAATAATCTTTTTCTGTCTGAGTCACTAGTTCAAATCTGGCTGAAATCAACAAAAATAAACTCATTATTGTAACTGTTAGAGCCTCCCTAAAATGAAAGTATATCATCATTCTTCTTTCCAGTTTATAGATTTCTAAATTATGGGATCTATTACTTAAATAAATATTTGCTGCAATAAAAAAAACAAAAAGAGGGGGAAGGGGGACAACGGATTTACAGTCTGAATGTCTTCTTAATCCACATTATTTTCCAATTCTCAGGGATGAAATTACAGGGAAGTTAATACTACTGGTCGTCACAGTGTCTGTTTCTTGCGTATAGAAGTTATACCAGTTTCCATTCCTGACAGTATGATAAATGTTCACTCTGTGCCCATAGTCTTTATTACCTTTTTGCTTTCAGCAGCTGCACAAATTCCTACCAATTCTCAGCTGCGCTATACTCCTTCAAGTGTTTAGGAGCCTCTTGAAAAAACAAATCTTGCCTGATCTTTTGTGCTTACCCAGATGTATTTACATAAAGTTGAAATTTTGTATATAGTTATGACTGTGTGTCTATATTTACCAAGATCTGTTATATTTACCAGCTCTGTGTTAGTTACATAGATCTTAACTTTCTCCAGCTTTTGGGTTTTTTTTTTTTTTGTATTCTTCTCATCCTCCACATGTTCAAAAAAAAAAAAGTAGTAGAGATGTCACAATGGATAGAAATAATTCTCTATAGACTGAAAGAATTTTCTATTCAAATACAGTTGCTCCAGCCAAAGCCAAGATGATCACATAGTAAGTCCCAGACAGAAGACTGTTGGTGTTTTGGCTATTTAGGTCTGCTATATATATGTGTCATGAGACTGTAGACACAGTTTCACACATTGCATATAACCTAGTGCCATGACACCTAAATGTTCTGTCTCCTATTAGAAAGAACACTTTTGATCTCAGACTCTCTCTCATTTTTTTTCCTCACTGTTGCTCTTTGTCACTAAAACCTTTGGAAACCACATGGTTTGCATCATTAATTCATAATCTTTCCATTCTCTCCAATAGAGAAATTCTTACCTCTGGCTCAGGTTTTCTTTCACTGTTTTCAAATTTTCTTTCACTGTTAGTCTGTAGTGTACTTTTCCAGCTAGATTTCAGGCATTCTTTATATTCTGATTTCATCCTGTCATATTTTCTCTGGATTTTACTTCTTCATACCTTTCTGAGAGTATTGCTGCATCTCATGTTTCTCTAAACTCTCATTAGGTAAGTGACTTCTTTATTCACTTAACAGAAGGACTCCACACTGTGCTTGTTAATATATATTTTCTGGGTACTCAAATAGCACATGTTATGTCTTCTGTGCCAACAGCATACAAAGTTCTTTCCACTCTTGACTTCTCTTTCATTCACGTTTGCATTTTAATATATGTTTTTCATATCCTCTGGGGCAACCGATTTTGCATGGAAATGAACGTATTTCTAAGTGTAGGATAATGCCACGGTAAGGGGTCTCTGCTAAAGAACAGCATTCACCAGCACACTCAATAGCAGTATGGGAAAACATCCAATGCCAAAAGGAAACTGGAAGCATCTAACTCACATTTTTCCTTTCACTTTCCCCCAGAGTGCTGGTACCTCTCCTAGCAAAAGGGAAGGTCTTCTCTGCAGCAAAATACCCTCTTGGAATTAGCTGTCTAAAAAGGCATTTAGTACTTTTAATTAATCTAGTCCTTAGTATACATTCTTTTTGTCTCTTACTTTACTTGAATGTAGAGATCTTAAGCATAAAAACTCTTGCATCAGTTACGTTTTCCATTTTTGCTCTTCAGTAGGCCATGTACAGCTGCTGAAGGAGTTTGAGCTCATTATTGGAGCTTCATTTGATAATTTGGGGCAAATTTTTAATTGATCCATCAGGAATTGTTCCAAAAGGACTTATTTACCCAAGTGTCAATAATACAGTGACAAATCATACTATTCATTTCCTTGTTTCAACAGCTGACACAACATGTACCTCATAATTTCTTTTACTTAATCACTTCTGGTTGCTGACTTACCATTAACAATTATTTTCAGACTTTTAAATCATGACTGCAAATTGCTGTAATGAACTGTTCCACTGGAATATATGTTAGGATGCTTGACAAACCTTTGTATTATAATTGGGGAAGGGTTATAGAAATGAAAAGCTCTTTGCTGGCTTACAGCTCCTATTCAGTGAAAGTGTACCACAGGGAACTAGGCAAAAGAGAACAAAGAGGCACACTGGAGTGTAGTGGCTCACAAGTCAGAAGACTGGAACTGTAATCTCCCAACTGACTTGGACTTAGAGGTCATCTAACCTTGAAAGGTCGCCTAACCTTGAGAGGTCACTTTGCTCATCTGTGATTCAGATAGATGCATCTTTCTAGGATACAAGTGTAAGCATCCCCTTGTCTAAGTCTTTGGATGACATTTACATCAGGCTGTCTGGTGAGAAGCTACCAGGTCACTACCCCAGGAAATTTCCACAGGGAATAATGTGGGGCCCAAAGTAGCAGAGTCTTTTCCCTTTGACATGACATAATGCTAATTACCACTGACTCCCATGAGGGTTTGTTAGGTCAGACAGAGAGTTATGGCTTTATGTTGATCCTTGTTGGCTTATATAACTGCGTACTCCCCTGCATCCTTTTGCCCTCAGGGTTTTGATGATGAACACAGCAAAAAGTAATTGAGAGTATCGAGTGCTTACCATGGAGTGTAAAGGGAGGGCCAGAGTAGGAGTAAAATTTTAAAGGAGTAAAGGACAACAAGCAACTGAAACTACCTTGCATATTCCGAAAGGTCCATCAAAGTATTCAATGCAGTGCAATAACCTAAATTTTCTGTACATATTTCTGAAGTTGAGAACAAGACACAGCAAAAGCTCATTTCAAGTCTAACCCACTCAAAACTACTGCTGCATCCAGACCCTTGAATGTTATAAGGAGGGTCGGGAGACTGAAAACTGCCTTTCTATACGTTCAGTTTTACTGCTTTCAACTGATTTCAAAGTAAAGTAGCACACTGATGGCTAAAGAAGCAGAGCTGGTTTTAACACTTAACCAATGTTATCTGCGTGAGTAATTCCCATTGACTCCAAAGAAAAGCTGAGAACTATGTCCCAGTGCTGGTCAGCTCAAAAACTTGCAAAGCTACAGAACAAGCTCTGATAGGTCCTAGACTAGCATTAGGAGATGCTTTCTTCTCTGTTTCCAAGACTGAAGGATCTGCATTGCTAATATTAGTAGAATATGTAAATTCAGTCACCTAAAGCCCTTACCCTACACTAGTGTCTTAAGATTTTACTACTACATACACTATTTCTTCAGTCGATATTTTGAACAGAGACTGTTGAAAGGTGTAATTGCACAATATCCACATTCTCTTCTCTTCCAGTATTTTGAGGGAACACGCACTATGTTAGGTTAAGACTATCAAGAACAGGAAAAAACAAACAAACACCTGCAAAGAAACTGAGTCTTCATTCTGCTACATTCACACTACACCATAAAAAAATAACCAGAATGTCCCTTCATTTAATTCTCTTATTTATTCTCAGTGGTACCCTGAATTGCTTCATACCCATTTAGTATTACATTCAAAATATTTCCATTCTAAAATAACAAAATACAGACATGAACTGCAAGCAGAAGCCTAACCAGAGGAGTACAATACCCACAGTTCACTTTTGTATAAAAACTTACTATAGACAGATTGGAGAAATTAACATTAGAAAGTCAACACATATCAATTTATTATATCACAGAAGTCTGACTACAGCACATTTTCTGAGTCACATAATCATTCAGCCTGACAATCTGTTATGCCTGTTGCTTTTTGATATGACCTACTGAGTGCTTGAGTTTTCTCCATGTTCTGCAATAATTTATTTTTTTTTAAAGATTGTTAGAGTACTTCTATCACTAAAGAAATCAAATTCAAAACCTGGTTTATCACTCCTCTAAGTGGTAAGTTGGTTTTCAGCTGTTTGAAGGCATTTCACTTATTTCTATCTCTAATGACTGCATGGTCCCCAGTAATTTCTAGATGATCAAAGATTTGGATTACTGAAAGCGTCCTTTCTGGTGCATGAAATATAAAATTGAATGGGACACCTTTTCTTTCTGTAAAAAAGTGAGATAGGATAGTTTCTTTCTGCCTCTCAATAAATTATTTAAATGCTTTGCTGTAATTTATTTCCACAAAAAATGTTTTCATCATGTACATATTTTTTTTTGTAGGGACTGTTGTAAAGCCAAACATTTTCAGGAAAGTCTTACTGAGGTCATAAGCCATGACATATACAGAATATATTTTTACTACTTTAATTTCAATGTGAACAGAATACTTACTTAGGATTTGAATGACGCCCTGCCTCATTCGTGACCAAAATTCTACAGCTTTCTGCAAACACATGCAAAAGAGAACTGAAAATGATGATATAGACATATATACATACACTGTAAGTATATATATCTATAGAGAGTATGTTTTTATTTTTACTGCTCAAACTAAGTAAGCGAACTGCAAAAAGAGATCTTCATTTTAAGTGGCTGCAAGTATTTAAATGAGAAACAAATAAAAAGGTACTTACTTGAAAACTGTGACTTTGATTTTGTTTTTTGTTGTTTGTTGGTTTTTTGTTTGGGTTTGTTTGTGCCTTCAGAAGGTTTGGTTTTTTTTGTTGTTTTTTACTTTTTTGAGGGGGAAAGTGTGGGGTGCTTGGGGGGTTGGGTGAGGTTTTTTGTGTACTGTGCTTGGACACTCTGAAGATAACTGTGAAACATATCAATCACTGGGCCTCATCTATGCATTGTATTGAAAGTGATTTATAGGATTAAGATATTCTTTAGATTCTTTTACATTCAGGTGATATGAGATCTGTAGAAGACATCTTGATTTTTTCGCTTTGAAACGTGATAGGAGGTCAGCCTTAGATTCTAGTTAAGAGAGAGGTATACAAGGAAAACATCAAAATAAAAGTGCACCTTCCACCTAAGAATGTGAATGGGCTACAAAGGTATCATGTCAGAAGATAAATTAATAATCTTCTACAGTTAATTCTTTTAACTATTAATTTCAATGAATTTTAGTGCCAAACTGTTGACCGTCAGTGTTGGGTGTAGTCATATTTCAGTACAGCTCTGGTGTATATAGCTAAAAAAGTCTGCAGATGGGGAATAGTGGTTTCATAAATTATTGTTATCTCTTCATCATTTGCCCTTCTTTTTCATTGAACTAACAAAACTTGAATCAGATATATTTTCATGTTGCAAAAAAAATCTTGGTAGAAAGCAAGCTCAAATCATTGTGAAGTAACGAGATTTTGAAGATTACATTATCTAAAAATATCTGATCTTTTGTTAGTTGCCTAGCAGAGAGTAGCACTTTCTCTAAAGCTAGGGTTTGAGTTCAGTTTTAATGACAAGTGAAATGGAGGATCCTTTAATTTCATTTAGGTCTTGTTCTCGTATTTGTTACCTATTCAGTGTAATTGACTAAACTAAAGACTAAACTTGGAATTTTAAAACCAGAACACAGTCTATTTGCTTGTGAAAACTGGAAAGGTATGGTTAACAAGTTAATGATTCAATATGCCATCATCACATAAGATAGAAATTGGCTTGCTCTAGTCTAGTGTTGAGTGCATGTGTGTATTTTAAGACAATAACTTCAGAAAATTCCTAACTTCATGAGTTTTTTTCTCATCATCCAGAACTTCATCCATCCCCACGAATAGTATATACAAGCAAACATGCTGAAACATGTCTGGTTTTCCCTTTTTGGTCCATACCTACATCATGAATTTTTGACAGCATGTCCAATCTAGTCATGTGTCATATATGTGCCAAGTGTTAACCTGTGTATGCAGAACCTAACTGTGCATAAAATAATTCTAAGTAAGGTCATGCTGAGAAGCAGGAAAGCAGCATGAAGTTATTTGTAGGCATAAGTTCTGATAAAAAAACATTTCATACAAATAACTAGTGTGGTATTTTTTCTATACTAGCTGGAAATGAAGCTACTTAGTTTCAAAAGCAAAATACATCAATTATTGAGTATGAATATTCTTATATTTTAAAGCAGAATTATTTCCTATTCATTAGCATTTATCCAAAAGTCATTAATTTTAATATGCATTTGGGTGATGGTATTTGAATTGTAAATAATTTTGCATTCCCCACAATTTAACCACATTTTGCATATTCATGAGTCAATTTAGTCAAAAGATGTAGCAGGGCATACACTGCTTTGGGATATAGTCACATTAGGTAATTCTGTGTACTGTGTTGCCTAAGGCTTCACCTACTTCATTTACCACCCAGCAATATGAAAGATCACATGCAACAGTGTCTTATGTAATTGAGATGAACAGACTCCAGTGAAAGCACTTCATGAACATATTTAAGTTAATATTTTCACATATTTTACTATAATCTTTATGCAAACCAATCAATCGTAGAGAAACACAAGTAAAACCATGACCAAAAAAACCAAACATCTTCGATTCATGATTTTTAATTTTTAGACTGAAAAAATAATTTCTGTATACTAGATGACAAACTTCATCATGCTACAGATAATTAGTCTTTGAAAAGGGAAAGTAGTGATCTCTGCAGACATCTGTGTGGTAGATTATTATTAGCCCTCCACGATATCACAGGTAATTAAAGGCTGTAAGAAACTTTCCTATACTTGTACCACCTACTTCAGATCCGAGACTCTTAAAGACAAGATGGGTATGAAAGAGGCAGAGCAGGACCATTTACATTCACCAATCAGTGGTACTGTGCTGGCATGACTTACTTTCTCTTTAGTACATGCAGGCTCTGAATCTAGTTCTGGCACATCATCTATTCTGGCAATGTATTTTTGAGCTTATCTTGGGTAGGCTGCAAGGTAATGATTTATGCCCAGAATGAGCAGACTAGTCAAAAAGAAATCTAACAATTGAAACGACACATACGTGTCAAGTCATCACCACCAAAAATATAATGCCAGAAAAAAAAGTCAAAATTGTCAAATTGTTTCATAACTATCACTTGCTACAGCAGAACAGTCCTACCATAACCAGAGATATGAAAAGATAAAGAACAAGGCAACAACAATCTTTGAAAACTGTTTCTCAAAAAAAAGGAGGATGACTAGACAAAGGAGACTAACCAAGAAGGAAGTAAGTCTATGCAAACCAGTCCCAAAACTGTAAAAAAAATCCACCTCAAGTTTTGAATTTCTAATGGATTTTGAAGGCAATTAAGCCATAGAGAAGTTATGATGGTACGTTAGCAAGTGTTGTTTAATATCACTGGGAAAGGTTGCGGATATAATTTACCTGGATTATAGTAAAGCTTTTGATACCGTTTCCTATGGCATTCTCCTGCAGAAAGTGGCTGTTCATGGCTTGGATAGGAATACTGTTTGATGGGTAAAAAAAAAGGCTGGATGGCCAGGCTCAGAGAATGGTGGTGAATGTAATTCTATCTAGCTGGCAGCTGGTCACAAGTGGTGTTCCTTGGGGCCCAGTACTGGGGCTAGGTCTGTTTAGTATCTTCATCAATGATCTAGATGAAGGGATCAAGTACACCTTTCAGGAAGTCTGCAGACAATACCAAGTGGGTAGGAGTGTTGACCTGCTTGAGGGCAGAAAGGCGCTGCAGAGGGATCTGAACAGGCTGGATGGATGGGCCAAGGCCAATTATAAGAGATTCAGCAAGACTCAGTGTGAGGTCCTTCAGATGGATCCCAACAGCCAAATACAAAGCTATAGGCTCAGGGAAGAATGGCTGGAAAGATGCCTGGCAGAAAAGAACCTGGGGTGTTCCTTGACAGCTGGCTGAATAAGAATGAACAGCGTGTCCAGGTGGCCAAGGTGGCCAAGAGCATCCTGGCTTGTATCAGAAATAGTGTGGCCAGCAGGGTCAGGGAAGTGATTGTCCCCCTGTACTTGGCACTGCTGAGGCCACACCTCAAACACTGTGTACAGTTCTGGGTCCTTAGCTTCAAGAAAGACATTGAGCTACTGAAGCATGTTCAGAGGAGAGCAACAAAGCTGGTGAAGGGTCTAGAGCACAAGTCTGAAGAGGAGCAGCTGAGGGAAGTGGGGTTGTTTAGCCTGGAATAAAGGAAGTCGGGGAGACCTTATAGCAGTCTTCCAGTAGCTAAAGGGGGCCTACAAGAAAGCTGGAGAGGGACTTTTTACAAGGGCATGCAGTGATAAGACAAGGATATGCAGTGATAAGACAAGGGTTAATGGGTTTTGACTGAGAGAAGATAGATTTAGATTAGATATTAGGAAAACATTCTTTACTGTGAAGGTGTTGAGTCACTGGAACAGGTTGCCCAGAGAAGCTGTGGATTCCCTATCCCCGGAAGTGTTCAAGGTCAGGTTGGATGGGACTTTGAGCAACCTGAATTAGTGGGAGGTGTCCCTGCCCATGGCAAGGGAGTTGGAACTAGATGGCTTTTAAGGTCCCTTCTAACCCATTCTATGATTCTATGAGTCTACCCCTTGTGTTCTTAAGAGATAGGTGTCTTAAGTACAAATTTGTTCTACTCTACTGTGAAGACCATTTTCTAAGCTCTGATACCACCTGCTTTCTTTTTGCTACTTGCCCCTTTACACTAAATCAAGCATAAGCTTCTTTCCTCACTTTCAAAGCCTTTCACAACGATGTCCCTCCCTACATATTACCACTTTTCACTCATTACTGGCTTCCACTTCTGCATATGCCTGCTTCTATTTCTCATGTGTTAAAACTTAACAGACACTATTTCTCACACTTGGGAGATTGTATCTTGTGAAGTAGGAGGACTAATGACTTTTCATCTTTCAGAATTCTTTCCCTTCAGTGCAAAACTTCTTAAAAAACTGGAAAATAGCTCTCCTGTTGATATGTCAGTGAAGTTTCCTAATAAGCTTCATGTTCTCTTTGTCCCTGCTGGTCTGCATGCGACCCTTTAGTTTACATTTAGACTGTGCTGTCTTCAGGTAAGGTTTGTGCGCAGTTTTACAGTCCACCAACTAAGAAAAATGCTAGTCCATGACTATGCTTCCTATGCCCTATGATGGTAAAAAGAGTAGTTTTATGTTGGAAAATAATAAACAATCAATTTAAAATAAGAATTTTAGCACAATTAATTACCTATTCTAAGATCCTCTGAACTTTCGGAAATATTTGCATAAATGACTCAACTGATTCCCAAATAACTATAAACAACAAACAATGTGAAGACTCAGCTCACAGTTGGAGGAATTAATTGTTTTTAATCCAAAATCAATGTTTCCAATCAGCCTTGTTCTGCATCTTAATTGCTAGCATATAAAATGGCACATTAGTTAGGAAGCACAAAGATTCTAAACAGGATAAAAAAAATCAGATGCAGGATTATTTTTTAAAGATTGGACTACAAAACCTTTCTTAGTTTAAAGAGTGAAGCTATTTTCTTTTTTGTAATGTCAGTAATGATGATGTTTTTACATGCAAATCAAGAAATAATTAAACTTCTGCCATCTTAACAATAGAGGTCTGGAAATAACCAAGAAAATACAAGCTGGATTAAAAAAAGAAAACAAGCCTAATTAAGTGAGACAACAGATTTAAGTTTACAGTTTCCAAGGAGTAATTAAACAAGACTACAGTTGAGTAACTTTATAAAGTTATTCCCAAGGGTATTTATTCATGTTATTAGTGAATTTGCTTTGAAGATATATGCATCCTTTTATGTTTTCTGTCTTCCTGTACTCATTGATAGAGTTCCAGCATCATCAATAGTAGTGAAAATGAGTACAAGGGTAGCTTTTACCAAACTAAGAAACAGAAAAAATACCAACTGCAACCAAAAAAAAATAATAATGAGACTAAAGAACTCAGGAAAAGCAATCTTGGTGGAAAAAACAATTGAAATAATTTGGAAGTATTAACCAAAAGAAAAATGAAATATTATGACCACAATTTGCTAAATTAAATAAATATTATAGAAGGCACACCATGAACTATATGGAACATTTTATACTATATAATGCTTCTACATGTATTAAAAGATGAGTTTCTCCCACTCCCTAGAAACCTTGTTAATTTCTTTTCTCAGACACTGAAAACACTTTTTTTTTATTTTATAAAAACATACTTTTTGTAAGAGAAAAGGAACAGCATTATCTCCATTAAAGTACATTATTTCAACCAAAAATAAATGAAGAAAAAGTAAACTAAATTATGTAAGAATCATTTCCAGCATCTTCCCAAATTAATTTAATTATCAAATAACATTTATAGCTGGTTGATGGAATTGCGGCTTCAAGATATGCTATAAAAGTGTATCTTGTAATCAACAAAACCAGTCCATTTTTTTAACAGCTAGATACTTTCTCCACTGCATGTATACCATCATTACATTTTGATTGCTGTGTGATGATTAGAAAACCTTTTAATGAGATCAGAGTTTTCTTTAAAGAAACACGGTTTATCTCTAGCTCTTGAGTTATTTTCATTCACCCTCTCAGCAGTGGAGAATTCACAGAAACAAAGACCACACCAGAATCTCAAATGTATAACGGTATGGAAACAGTTCTATTCTAAATGCACATCTGCAATTCTGTAGCATAAGCGTTTTTCTTCCCACTGCACCCTCATTCAGCTCCTAAGTTATTGTGAAGTAAGCATTTCCAAGTACTGGAGAAATTATTCACCTCTAACCTTGACATTCAACGCATTCAGCATGGTGTAGGTTTTCAGTTTAATGAAAGTCAAGTTGGATTTTTTTAATAATATGTTAATCCAAGAATGTCATTACATTCTGTAGGAAATTCCATTCAAATTATTTACATTTTTTAATAATAGGCATTACAATAAACAGTCATATATATAAAACCTTGATATATTAAGAAATAATCAAATGCCTTTTCAATACAATAATCTACTTATACAGAAGTATTACGATTACGTGTACTCCTTACAGATACAATTTGCATCAAAGTATCTTACATCCTCCTAGAACTCAGAGATGGTGGAAAGTCTGACTTAAATATATGTGGAAAACTTATCTTAAATAATAATCCTTTCAAATAATAACCTGTTGAAGAATGACAGCTTTGTGTTACTACATTTGGTATTCGGTGAGCAGTCATCCTGTCACAGCTGCCAATGCTGACTGATAAATGTTCAAGAGAGCCTAGAAGAATATTGACAAACCCTCAACTTGTGTGTAATATGGAGATAAGGGCACCAAAATTATATTTATTTACTCCTCTGGTGTAGCATGGAGCTTCACAAAATATTAAAGCTAGTTTTTACTATCTCTGTGTGCATATTTTTTTTTTTTTTCATTTAGTGCTATACACTGTAAGTTTCAACTCTTGTTCAGTGATTCAGTACTGGATAAAATTAGTAATCTCCGTGGGAACAGGGGAATGGAGAAAAATGGCAACCATTCAAACAACGAGCCTCTCCCCCTCACCCCCAAATCCAACCCCATCCTCTCCTGAAAAAAAAACAAAAAAAACCCCAAAATATTTTCTCTGCACAAGTAGGAGTTCCAGGATGAACAAAGCCATTCTGGGTGCTGTAGCTGTTGTATCTAAAACACCAGTATAGATTAGAAACTTTGGTTTATTCTCTTGATATATGTTTAAAAAATCAAGTTAATGATTCTTTTACTAAATTATAGGAGCTTTTAAGTTGAAGACTGCATCTAGCTTTGTAATGAATCACTGCAATTTGTTGGACTTGCAGCCTTAAACATATAAATTAGTGTGGGTTTTTTTCTCATCAGACGCATATTCCGGGGGCAATCAGAGTTCCATATAATTTGAATGGAAATTACACAAAAAAGTCTATCTATCTAATTTATTTCTTTATTAATATTTTGCCTCCTGGATGTGGTTAAAGACAAAGGCCCACAGCAGGAACTTATGAATACTAAAGCCACATGTTACAAACATCTATAGACGATCTTTTCACGTCTTTCTATTGGCTTCAATAAATTTTTTCATTTTCTTTTGTCACTTAATGAAGCAAGCACCAGTTTTCCTTTTGGCATTCAGCAAAACAGAAATGTGTTCAGTTTCACTGAACTTTATAGTAAATCTTATGTGGTTTCAAAATCTTGTGAATTAATGTTTCACTACCCAAGGGTCTACTCAAGAACTTAAGTTTCAAGGATATGACTTTCTTGAGGAAATTTGCTAGGTTTTTCAGTACTGAGATACATGTCTATTTCTATGGAGGTGTGAAGTGTTACTGGTTTATTCCAAGCTCTGGTTAAAAAAATAAAAAAAAAAAAAGTGAAATGGAATTCTCTTTATACAGCTGCATTGAGGTTTTTTATGTCAGATATAAAGCTATAGTGACTGGCATTTTTTTAATATCACAGATTATTTCTGAAGTGCTAACTAGTTCATAGAACTAGTTCAAACTTGTGAATCCTTTCAGGGGCAAGGACAGTCTGGAAACATAACCAGTGAGAAACCACTCTTTTTTCCTCTTAATTTTTCTCATAATTTGGGATATAAATCTTCTCAGACATGTATAATGTAGCTTTTAAGGATACAGATAAGAACCAAATTTTGCCTGGAAGCCACGTAAGAGTGCCAGATGTACAACTTATTTATCCTGCCTATAGAAAAAGCTTGTAAAGCACAATCTGTAAAGCAAATCTCATTTTGGTCAACTTCCCTGCAAAAGAAGTAGGCTCTTATCTGTCTGTACTCATGCCTGTAGACAAGCACATACTCCTGTTATAGTAACAGGCAGGAACTTTTTCCATTAGCCTGTGACTGATGTAGTAAGTTATCTCAAATTGTTTTGTTCCCCTACAGTATTTTCTCTACTATAAGCTCTTGCTTATTTAAAGTCATTCCTCCTTTCAGGAAGGAAAATAGGCTAGTGAATGATATACTGGAGAGGATCCACTTGGTCTGTCTAGTTGCCTGTCAATACAAGGCACAGGAATTACTTAAAGTAATTCTTGTTTAAACTAGGCAGCACAGGCAAAGCATTAACTCACCATTTAAAAGCTGTCAGAGAAGAAAATCTATGATAATTATTGGAAAATTGTTTTCTTTTAAAAGTGTGAAACTAAGTCACATTTGAATATATTCTTCAGCTTTGCCTTCTATTTCTTGGGTCTTGTTCTGCCTTCAACTGCAAGGCTGAGCATATCACTTTTACTGGTGTTTTCCTGTATGTAGCTACATCTAGATGAGGATTAAATTATCCTTAATTAGAATTTTATCAGGTAGAAGTGGCTCTGTAGCTCAGACAATCTCCACAGAACAGAGATGGCCACAGACTGCCTGAGGTACCTTAAGAGAAGTAATTTCTGTGCCCTGGCACTGCCAGAGGGAAAAATCAGGTGTTTTGTTTTCAGAGATGCCTAATAATCGCCTGTTGGAAATTCTGTTCCATTCCACTGGGGCAACATACCTCACCAACCAATAATACTATCCAATCCCAAACTGACATACGTTGGGATTTGAGGTAGATTTGAGACAGAGCTTATATCATGATACATATCCAGGAGGTTTGCAAATAAAAGAAGACAACAAAAAGCAAAGAGGAATGAGGAGCATGGGAGCAAAAAGGGAGACTATCACTCTCTTACACAACATAGATTATAAAAATATAACTACAACAACCAAAATCCACAGTCACTTCTTATACCTGTCAGAATTGTTTTGACTAGTAGGCACCAGCTATTTCACATTCCGAATCTTCACAAGACTAGCTGAGTATAAACCCTTCTCACTTCAACTGACCTAACCTGCACTCTGGTTTTGATTGCTTTGCTTTCAGAATAATGAAAGAATAAATAAGGACCCATGAAACAGTATCCAGAATCAGTGCAGCTTTTACAGTACTGTAATGTGGTATTTGTATATTCTGGTGTTTGACAGAGAAATATTTCAGCCCTGATTTCCAATATTCGTATATACACAGCTCAGTTACAATTGTGATTGCATCAGTGTAGTTTGTACTGACTGTCATAAACTGGTTTAATAGACATTTGAATCAATGGCAATATTTTTCCAATACAACACTTTTAATGAAACTATCACTTGCCAGGTACACGGAATTCATGTTTTGGGGGTACATTGAGCATATTGAATATTATCAATCCCATAATGTCCTTTTACTCTTCTCAGTGGACAGGGGATTTTTAAACTTTAATGTTTTTGAGATTAAACTTTCTAAATTTAAGTTTTCAAAACTCTTTTAATGTATCCGAAGAAAAAAATTATGGTTCTCTCGCAGCCTCCTTTTTTGAAGAATGTCTTAACCTATTGGTTTATTTCCATTGAGTCTAAATAAATCTTTTAACACGTCAGTATATTAAGATCACAGAAGTCTCCAAGATTGCTGGAATATCACTGAATTCCCATCTCAAATTGTCAGCTAGCATATCTTTTTAGACATCTGAAAATTCTTAATTTTTATCATAAATGCAGTTCACATTGAACTGTCAAAGCTTAAACAGTCAATGTATAGACACTGACCTGGCTTTGTACTTTTACAAAGTTGCATTTTTGTAATAGGCTATTACTCTCAATGGACTTGAATGCACTTTATCTTTTCAAAAATATGGTGTAGGAAATCTATTTGTAGATGGCAAGCTTCCTTCACAGAACAGTTACCAATTAAGTTCCTGACCTATGGTATCTTTGTGGATATGTGCTAGTCAGAAGCTGTCTTGTGAGAGTTACACTTTGATTATGGTTTGGGTCCCTAGATTACCTGCATTCAGCTCAAGGATCCATTCAATCCATTTTTGTGGTCTGGGACATTAAATCTGATTAAATCTTTCTGTTCTCCATCTAGAAAATAGGACTCCTGTTCCTTTTTACAAAAGGTTCATCTCCAATGAGCTGCCCAATGCTTAGGGCAGGGACTGCTTCTGGAACTTCTCTGCTACTCTGCTCCATGTCCGAGACAGCAGGATGACCTGGGGGGTCCCCTTGTTGCTCCCAGCCCTCAGGAAGCCCCTGGCCCCTCCTACTCCATCTGTGGAGCAGAAATTAGATTGAATTAAAAAAAATGTGCAAAAGTGTACCTTTATTGCTTCTATTTTATGTGTATTAAAATAAATACAAAATATAGAAAGAATGAGAAATGAGGAAAACATGCTTTACAAGTGTTTTTTTGTTTTGGTTTGGTTTTTGGTTTTTTTTTTCTGATTACTTTCCAAAATATTATGGACGATTAGTCTGTATAACTTGAAATCTGTTAATGTATCTTTAATATTTTCAAGCAGGCATGTTATTTTGCTGGCCCTTTAATATCAATGCGGGTAGTTAACTGATGTGTTGATGCTTCAGCTGACAGATGTTCTCAGAGCACGCTGCAACGATTTCAGAAATTGCCCCAGATTTCTCAAAAGGATGGTGAAATGTGAACAGGAGACTTCATTTCACTGCTGTTAGAGAGAACAAGGCTTGTGTTGCTATAACACAAAATTACTGAAGGAGGATTGCTTTTTTACTGTTCCCCAAATCTGGCACTTGAGTACCTTTACTTCCAAATAGTCTTCATGTTTAAAAAATTATGTCAGACAATGTTAGCTGAAATGATAAAATGCTCAGAAATTGCTGTCTCCATCTGTTATCACAAAAGATCTAATACAACAGACAGAGTAAGTACACTGACTTGCCAAAATGCACATAACTCAAAATGGTAAATCCTACCACTTTTTGAGCAGTGTGAAGGCTCATGGTGCTGTGGTTCACAAGTGATCTATGTGCCTGGCGTAAACTAAGGAGCAATTAGATTGAATCATCCGTTTTGATTTGTTTTGTTTTTTAATCGAAGGTTTGCATTTGAAGGCTTATTTCTTGGAGGTGCTCACTTAATTCAATGGGATTTTGATGAACCTTGAAAATACTGCAATAAATTATAGCCATGCACACACAAAGTTTATCTTAAAGTAACTAAAAGATAAGGACATGCTTAATAGATTTAAGATGTTCTTGAAATTAAATATGCATTTAAAGGCACAATATAATCCAGTATGTTAGTTGAGAAAACAGTTGACTCACTTTATCCAGAAATTAAGACCTCTGCTGTACAAAAAATTCATACACCTAATGTATATAAGCAGGCCCATAATTACTTACTTCTGGAGCTAACCGTGGCCTTGAAGATGCTAATATATATTCTAGAAAACAAAATTACCTATAAATTTGTTCTATGACATTTTGGTTATTTATACCCACAAGATTTATAACATCGGGGGGGGGGGCATAAAATAAAATATAAAAAAAAGACTAATATAGAAACAGAAGAATAGATTCTGAACAGCCTTATTCTTGTACTTTGATACTTACTCTTGTACCAGAGACTTTAAAGCCTGCTGCAGGCCCCATATAAATCAGAACATCACCATCAGCATTTCCAATTTGTCTCAGCAGTTCATCCTATTCATAACTTAGACTACAGAATGACTTAATCAGTCTCCTGCTAATATGGATTTCTTCTCTATATGGGAACAATACTGAGGAGCCCTTGAGCAATTTTAAAACCTCTATAGGCTAACAAAGGAAGAAAAGATGCCATCGAAGAAGACAGAACAAGACTGTCGTATCTGCTTGCTAGCCTCATCAGAGTTTTCCTGTATTTCTCACATTTGCTCTGTAAATAAGTGAATTACTACATGAGATTAGAGAATTATGTAGTTGAACTATCATAATCAAATGCAGTGCATTTGCTGATTATGTGCATTTGCATCCTCTATATAACCTGCCAAGTGTACAGACACATGCACACACAAATATGCATGCTCCCTAATACCTAATTATTCTCATGATGAACTATAATAATGTATTTATATTGATTCTAATACAATACCATAATGTATCAAAAGCAGAAGTATCCAAGATAACTTATAACTACACAGCTTTATGCTAACCAGCTCATATCTGTTTTTCTGAGTCTATTCTTTATAAAGTACTATCTTGACATGCTTGTGTCAGCCACAAGTATTTCCAGTTTTTATAAAAGTTAAGCTGTCTCTAAACAAGCAAGTTTAGAGAAGGAGTGAAAATAATTTCAGAAGCCAGGAAATCATTCCAGTTGCTCAAGAAAGTAAATCTTGCCAAGAAAAAGACTTAATCACTAGAACAATCCCAAAGGAGTGTAAGTATTACATTAAAATCACATATTTTTCTTATAAATCTATCAAGTTCCAGCAGGTTCATAATAATTAATTAAATGACTTAAACAACAGAGAAGAAGCCTGACTGCAGTTTGTGCTCTGTGTGCCTCCAAAAGTTCAGAGGTTGCTTCTGGTTCAATTGAGTATCTAAAAGTTCTAATGCTTATAAGCTTATGTGAAATACGAAAATCTTTTGAGAGTGACTGCATTTATTCCTCCTTTCCAACAAGCCTGTATTGCTCATTTCTCAGTGTGAATGCTTTCCCTTAATTAAGCACTCAGTATCTCTCTTTATGTATATATAACTGCAGCTCTTCCTATATCGTTTATTTTTTACAAAAGGAAGCCAAGCCAACAGCATGCTGGTTTTATTCATACTCAAGGCAAATTCTAAAAAAGGTACAGAGAGCCATGGCAACACTAAACCCAGTCAGTTTATCTAAACCAAGTATGATAGAGTGGCTGCAGGTCTGCATTTTGCCATTGTGGTTCATGTAAAAGTGAAGATCAGCAACCCAAGAGCTGGTTCTTGGCTCAGAAAGAGAACCTCTTGTACTGAGCCTGATATAGTTAACTAAACCCAATTTTAGCCCAGCTATGGGTAGTATGATGAATATATTTCTCATCATATAGTTATACTCCTGTAAGTCTATCAGGAGACAATAGATGGCATTGGGGGGGAAATGAAGGTTTCATTGCAAATTTGATTTACAGTAGAATTTCACAAGGAGAAAGGGAGATACAGGAATATTTTTGTCTTCTTTGTTGTCTTTTTGATGGAATTATTTCTGGTGGAAGAGATAAGATTTGAAAGACAGTAGACTCTCATCTCCTTCATTAGCTGGGCTTCAAACTTGCATATTTTTAACAGAGAGACTGAAGAAATGGAGTTCCGAACAGGTCTCTACACTGGATCTTGGGCTACCTTTATTATTTCCAAAAAGGCAAGGGTGACTCCTGGCAAGGAATCTTTCTGCATTTAGAGGGGTTTGTAATGTGTCTGTCTCTTTACTCTGGGTAGGTCAGCAGGATAATTTACATAATCTGAAACTGAAATATACTCAAAATCAGAAGCAAAATACTAAATGAACATTGAAAATATACCAAAAATGTCTATGAAACATTATGGGGAAAAATTAAAATGGAGAAAAAATTAAAAATATTTTTAAATAAATTCAACCATTGACTTTTCTTGGAAATGTATCTTATATTTCATATTCTGTCCCACTGCAAAGGATTTGTGCAAAATTAATTTTGGCAAGATTTAAACATTTACAGAGTTCAAAAAATACATTTTTTGCATTCTTAGTGAAATTGTAACAAAATATTAACTGGTCTTCTCTTTGGCTCATCTTTGTGATTGCAAAGCCTGAAAGATAAAGGGTTTACCTACAGCACCCAGGCAAATTGAAACCAATATCTGTGTTTACATCATTGCTTTAACTCTGAAGTAGAAGTATGCGGAAGAAGGCTGGCAAAGGCCACACACCTATTTTCTTCGCTTACCCATAAAAACCATAACTAGTAAACTCAGATAACTTCTACTGCACCTTATTACCTGGCAAGTTACATCAAACCTGAACCTTGAAAAATGGTCATTGCAAAATATAATATTGTGTGTGCAAAATGTAAAATAGGTCTTCTTACCCTCCCCCCACCCCTCTATCATTACAGGATCCTTTTGTAACACATATTTCATAAATATTAAAAGATAAAAAGTTTTTATCTGAGGGAAGTGGAGAACAGTCTCTTAGGACAGAATAACTTTTTTGAGATCTCAAAGAAATATCATACAAGGAATAAAAATGTTTTTATCTTCTTATGCATAGCTTTTGTGCTGAACAGCAAAATGAATCTCACTTTATCCATATACACGTGGATAAGCAGAGCTATTTTTACCAGATGATCTGACAAATACAAACACATTGAATAATAGTACTTTTCTAACTTGAGAGAAAAGAGAATCATATGAGGATTAATTATTTAATGTTTACATCCAGTTTGAAAACCTAAAGTGTTGCTCCTTTGTTACTGTTAGCTACTCCAGATGCCTGGAAGATTTCCTGCAGAAAAGTTGGGTGTGGGGAGCAAAGCAACAAAGTGAAATAAATAATTCAGCAAATATAATTGTGACATAATTCCTTTTCTTTATGCAGCACTTCTGTATGCTTTTTTATTCATTTTTTTAAATTAAAGAATAACTATGGTCCTGGTATTAAGAAGTATGGTGTTGTTACCCCATTTAGTTAAAAGCATAGCGCAAAAGACTCTTCACACAGATTTGATTCTAACATGTCCACCCCCCAGCTCCTAAACAGACAGAAGAAATATGAGTAAAAGGAGAAAATGAAATACACATAGTCTGTATGTGAAAAACTTAACAAAGAATCATATTTTTAAATACCTAAGTAAGTCCCTTCAGAAAAGGTAGTTTCTCTTTTTTTTTTCCTCAGGGTGAACATACAAGGTCTCTTTTGTTCATGGGAGCAATGGAAATTTGCTCTAAGTTCAATTCATATATTTTTACCATCATTTTACTAATGTGTACTCATATATGTCTTGGCTATATGCTGTCTAGTCTTAAAAATACTACGTTTCTAATTTGTGTAAGCATGAAAAGTTCTATGTAAATATGTAATCACAATAACGACTGTTTAATTGGGGCATGATATGTCACTATAGCTGCTTTACTGAGATGTCTCTTGGGAAACTGATCTAGCCTACTGATAGTGAATGATAATATGCTAATAACCACTGCTTAATCAGGACAGAAATTAGCATCGATTCTGTTTAATTGAACTAAATTTAACTGGAGTCAAGAAGTAAAGTACTGATTAACCTCCAAACTATTGATCAGTCCTCTCTAATCCTCCAAAGACTCAGAATAATTATATCAATAAATGACAGAAATGTTTAACTTCATAAATCAAAGAGTATCTAGAAATACAGTACAGCATAAATAGTATTCCTATATGGACAAAATCAGTCTGAATACATTATCTCTCTAGCCACAATTTCTTTTAAAATTTAAATTTAAATAATTTACTAATTTAAACTAAAATTTACATAGATGATGGTGTTTAGCTGATTCTGACTATGCGCAGTGGTTTTTTTAGTACCTGTGTATCAAGCATCACTCAATTCCACAACTTTATGTGACTACTGAACTGTAGAAGTACGGCATAGATTTTACTATGTCTGAGAGCGATGATACACCAGGGCAGAAAACTGCTTGACACTTGGTCTCATACGTGTTCACTTCCTTGTACCTGTAGAAATATGCCAGAGACAAAAAGTTTCATTTCTTCCTCATAAGATGTTATAGTAGTATATTCCTGTCTCTAAATGTTGCAGATTTTCCCAAGAGCAGCACTTGAGAGTTACAACTCTCATAACAATTAGCATCCCTGGTGATTGTGTCATTCAGCATTGAATTCGAAGAGCTCAGCATACTTCATTGCATCTTTGCACTGAGTTGCAACTTTTTATTATTGGGTTTTTTTTTGTACTTTCCATACCTTTCAACTTGATTATTATGTTTCTGCTGTTTTTTTCCTGAAATTCCTGTGCAATGACCATTTATGGCAATATCGCCTATCAAGAAATGATGGTATTTTTTCCATCTAATAATGATAACATTCTTCTTTTAAGTTTCTTTCTGTGCTTAAGATTTCCTCTTCCTAACAGTTAAAGAGGGTCAGTGGAATTTATAACCTTGTCTTATACCTACCCTGAAGTTAAACCAATTATTCTGCTCACTTTTTTTTTTTTTAATGAGAATCTCCAGAGACTTTGTATCAATTTTAGGATATTTTCAGCAACATCATCCAGCTGCAGTTTTCACAAAAAAGCAATATGATATCAAACATATAAGTACAATCCATGACAAATAACTTACCTTCCTTTTGTATTTCGGGGGTTTCATACACAGGCCACAGCTCTAACAACATTATTCTTTTTCTGCCTAAATTGAAATTCTGCAGCAATTTTCAGAAGTGATTATTTCTTCATTAATTTCCAAAAGTAAAAAGGCCTGTATGTTACAAATAAGAACAAAAAGGAACTACGTCCAACTTTTCAACCATTTTCTATATAGCTAGGATGCACATATATAGTATGCATATATCCTCGGTTCAGCTACAGCAGTCATTTTTCTCCTTCTTAATAGCTGGTGCAGTGCTGTGTTTTAAATGTTAGTCTGAGAACAATGCTGATAACACCAATGTTTTTAGATGTTGCTAAGTAATGCTTACTCCAATCAACAACGTTTTTCAGTCTCATGCTAGGCCAGGGAGGAGGGGAAGCCAGGAGGAAACAGAGACAGGACACCTGACCCAAACTGGCCAAAGGGCTATTCCATACCACAGCACGTTATGGCCAGTATAGAAACTGAGGGGATTTTCCTGAATGGGCCAGATCCCTGCTCAGGTCGGGCTGGGTATCGGTCAGCAGGTGGTGAGCGGTTGTGTCCTCTCCCCTTGTTATTTCCCTTATCATTATTATTATTATTGGTGGTAGCAGTAGTGGTTTTGTATTATATCTTAGTTACTGGACTGCTCTTATCTCAACCCATGGGAGTTACATTCTTTTGATTCTCCTCCCCATCCCTTTGGGAGCCGGGGTGAGGAAGAAGGCAGGGAGTGACCGAGAGGCTGTGTGGTTATGAGTTACTGGCTGGGCTTAAACCACAACAGCATAGAAACCAGTGTTGTCACATTTTTCATTAATTCTGCTTATTTTTCATATTAGGCATGTCAGAAAATTATGTAGCTTACAGTCTGTTGATTCAGCTACTGGAAGAAGTTCCATTTAACAAATGTAGCTTCTCATATACAGCATGTCTGTAGAATCACAGAATCATAGAATAATTAGAGTTGGAAAGGACCTTAAGATCACGTAGTTCCAATCTCCCAGCCATGGGCAGGGACACCACACACTAAACCGTGTCACTCAAGACTCCGTCCAGCCTGGCCTTGAACACTGCCAAGGATGGAGCATGTATGTGGCTTTTCTTTCATTTCCATCAGAGAATTAATTTAAGCTGTATTTCACAACTCCCAGAAGTGCCTTCTGCAAAGAGCTTATGATCTCTTTCTATTTTCCTTTTAGGAAAACCTTCCAAATATCCTAACAAAAGCTCTAAGAAACAGTTGGAATTCTAACAAAAGCTTAAAGAAAAACCTGGTGACCTGGTAGATTTTCTTCTAAGAATATCTACTATCTAAAAAACCAAAATCAACTATATATTGATACTCCGTTGCCTTCAATTTATTTCACCGTTATTGCTGTGTCTTATTATAAGTTCCTCCGTGTTCCTTGTCAGTCACAAAACTCTCTGTGGTTCACTCTTTGTTGTGTGGACTCTGCTGCCCAGGAGATTATCTGCCATCTCTCTAAAGCAGAAAGAAGTGTTTTTTCCAGTGTATTCTATGCTGTAAATGTGAGAGACAAAAGTCCACTCTTTCTCCTGTTCTTCCTGAATGCATGCTATTTGTTGCTTTCTTTGCAGGTTAATCTTTATTGTAGTTATTCCCTACATGGGGTGCTACAACATTCAAATGAATTATATTGTCTTTCTACACTAGTAGAAGGTGTTTGGTTTTGTTTGTTTGCTTGCTTGCTTGCCTGTTTGCTGGCTTGATTTGGATTTTGTGGGATTTTTTTTTGTATTTTGTGGTTTGGAGTTTTTGGGGGAGGGGATTGCTTTTTTTTTTTTTTTCTGTTTTGTTTTCCCAAAAATACTGATTTAGTTTATTAGGCTGTAAAGGGATTCACGTGTTTTATGGATGAAAAATTATGGTCTTCCAGCAAAAAAAAAGTATTTTTATTGTTTATTTTGTCATACCTAAGCTTCCCAAACCAACCCAATTACTGTGTATAAGTTCAGAATTCATTCAAGTCATCTTGTACAAGATATTCTTTGGACATTTCTAAATTACATGGCTTTTGTGTAATAGCCTAATTTTACATTTGTTTGGACTAGATGAATAGAATACTTGTAACCCAAGGACAATCAAACTGCATTTGGCCTGGATAGCAAACTGTCTTGACAGGTAGTGATTTCTAATAATTTTTAAAGAAAACTTTCCTTGATGAAAAATTGGTCATGTTCTCACCCATTCAGTGTCACTTAACTCATCAAAACTGCCTTATTTTGTGATAACCACCACTGACTTACCTACCAACATCGAGCCGAAGCTGGTTAGGTTGACCAGGTCTGTCTATAATCATTCACATATTTCCCTTCACTATTTTTCTGTTTCTAGGATGAAGGCATATATATAACCGTGGTGGCTCCCCTGGGAGCTCAAACCATCCTATCAACAACTTTCTCTTGGGCTCCATTCAGTGTTTGACTTCCAGGGAATGAATAAAAGAATCAGTCTTTCTCCTTGAATACAGGGCTAAAGTTGACTTTAAATCTGAAGCATAACAAGGTATTAAATGCTCTTACCTTAGTTCTATCTTATTGAGTTCCCTTTTTGGGTAACCACCATTCCACTTTTACACACACAGTTGTGCTTCCTCACACTTCCCATCATGAGATCTTGCTGTCCTTCAGTTGGAGTTAACCATTTCCATTGTATAAATATCCTCTTCATCAGTGGAGTATACTGCAGACTCAGTATAATCAACCTGCAATCCCATAAATCATGCCAGAAAGTAATGGTTCAAGCTACCTCTTACAAAATAGCCTTCCCTGAAATAATTCTCTGTTAAACTGTTGAAAAAAATCACAGTTTTACTGTGAATATAGCCAAAACACTGTAAAAGCATTTTCAGTGTTTTAATTTTTTTACTCTGTTTAATTATGTATGTTAGTCACACTTCTCATCAATTTTCCAGCAGGACATTTTTGAATCAATTGCTATTGCTATTGCTAATACACACTATACAACCATGAAGAATGTTGCAAAGTAGAACGTACAGAAAAAACTAGTGTTAGACTCTGCTCTTGACAGCTCTGGACTGCAATGGCATGTGTAGACAAAACAGTAGGTAACCTGAGAAAATCTGCAAAAGACATTCCAGCTCAGATGAACACATCCAAAGGCAGCAAATACATGGCTTTTGGCCAGATAAAAAAATTATTAGAATTCTAATGCACTTTGTCATATTTTAATCTTTTATCTTTCAATTTCTTTCCTTAAATATATTTCTTACACATTGTTCTTTCCCTTATCACTGGGTCGAATGTTATTTTCTTTCCTTTTGCTTTCAATTCTGTTTACTTCACCAAATAAAAATGTACTGTTCATGCAAGGTGGTATTTACTGCTCATTTGTTGTATGTCCAACCCTTCTTTCATTCATTATATATCTCATTTGTTTATATCTCTTATTCTACACACTCGAGAGTCAAGAAATTTTCACGCTGAATCTCAGACCCTTCCACAATAAGCATGAACAACAAACCTATCACAGCAAAGGTGAAAAATATGTTTAAATGGATTTCTTCCTAACTCTTATTCTGGCGTTAACAGAAACATATGGTTTTTAATTAACTTTTAGATTTTACTTAATTGTAGAATTTTTGTATAAAATGTGCTCTGCATAATATGACATTTGCATTTTATAAAATCACTTTACTTACTTTCACTCATAATTCTTAACATATATCACTACATATGAGCCTTTCATACTGGCTGGACAGAAGTCTTAAACTTAGAATTACTTGTACACAGACAGAACAAAGATTTTTTTTTTCCTTCTCAGCATTCAGAGATATTCCTTCTCAGATGATATATCTTTAAAACATTTAGTTTACAAATTGTAAAAATCTGTATTTAACTACTCTTTTTAATAAACTTTTTTTGTTATATATTTGAAACGTATCTCAGGGTGAAATATTCAGATTGTGTCAATGAAGGTATTTTTCTTCATGAATGCCTGGAAGTATGAAAATAGGTAAACTCAAGAATTAAAAGAAAAAAAAGTAAAAGAAAATAATTACATGTGCAACCCCGTTTGGTTTTGGTAATCTGGGTATGAACCCCTGTAAAAACAGTGCAAAAACCTGTCAATGGATTTGTTTGTGTGCTTACCCAATGCAAGCTATATACCAAATATAAAGTCCTGAATCATGGTGCTTCATCAGAATTATTAAAATATTTAGAATCAGACAAAACACAGCTCCTCAGAAAAATTTTCATCCACTGACAAAAAGCAACTATATAGGGTATGTATCATCAGATATTCAATTAAATATTTATATTTTTAAAGTTGTTTTCCATATTAAAGAAAAGACAGTGTTAAGAATTCCAAGATTAAATTTGTACTGTCCCATGAGAATGTTTAAAGGTATCTTCAAGAGCTAGAGCTCAGTGTTTCTTAATGGATTGTTGAAGAGATGTTATATTTTTCTCCCAGTTAAATTCAGAATTAGCATTCATTTGTAACTGATTTGTCAATAAGTATCCAGATTTATGCTACCCTCTGTATGAACACTTTAAAGATTGACCTTTGCAAACAGTGGCTCAGGATATAAATGGATACTGACTTTCAAAATTTTTGACAGAGTTAGCACACAGAGAACATGCTGCAATGAAATTAACAATTCTGCCAGATGGTTTGTACCTGCAAGTGCTGCAATAATTACAATAACCTCATCATATTCCTGGTCTTTCATCATCTTGAATATTTTTATTGAAGTTGTGCAGATATCTTTAAACATTCCACCTTAAAGAGTGAAACTTTCATTTGGGTGAGAAATTCCATCATAAAACTGTAAATTAAGGAAATTAATAATCTCATATTAATTCTAAGGTTTCAATTTCCTCACAACCAGTTATTCCTCGCTAGGGAAATTGGTAATGTGGTTAATGGCTCAAGAGAAATGTTGAGATACCCTGAACACGGAGCTTTCATTGAGTGTGCTGTATGTTAGGACTTTTGGAAGCTATTCATTCTCTCATCACAGTTGGCATCAAAAAATTCCCACCATTATAATGGAAACATGTTTGGGTTTTCCTCTTTATGCTATATTTCATTATCCTATAGTAGTCGAAAGGCAGAGGAGATAATTCATTGCCATTCTCCATCAATACTGCCAAAATTAGAAAAAACATTATAATTCTCATAGTTCTGTCCCAAATGCATTTATAATCAAGTTTATTTAAAAGAGTTCTTACTGGGGATCCATTTTAATTCAGATGGTATAGTGAATATCTGCATAAAAGTGGCAGTAACTAGACAGCAACCCTATGTACAAGTAAGTGTTCATTCAGTTTGTGAATATTACAAAAACAAAGTACATGCCTTAAAGCAGGCTTTACCTAATAAAGTGATGTAGTGTCATAGAAGTTAATTTGCAGTCAGAGACACTGGGTACTAATGACCAGTGTCCATCTGAGGTATATTCCAGGAGGTCATGTCTTGCACTAGCTCTAGTCCTGTGAGGTGCTGCAGAATATTGAAGAATCCTTGAGCGCATCTTCCAGGCAGTTCCTAAGGGAATTCAGTTCAGTTCAGACCTCTCCATAATCTGAATTAAAGCACAGTAGGGAAGGGTAGGACATGTCTCTTCTGAAGCATGTTCCTGATTTGAACTTAAATGATGTTAAGGAGATAGTCAGAGATGGTGGATCTACTCACCCACAGAACTACACAGCAGAAGCAGACACATGAATGACAGCTGACATTACACACTGACTCATTTCAGCTCTAGATTCCTCTGAAAGGGGTGATACTATTCCCAGCACTGCCACTGGACACAGGTCAGCATCTCAGATTGCATCTAGAAACTGTCTGTGTACAGCTGCATCTAGCAATTGTCCATGTACAGCATGAACTTGTGACAGTCAAAAAAGATAGTGATCTGGTGAAGAGAGGGGTTCATTAGGCATCAATGAATTGATGTGCTCTGGACCACATGACTGATCTGAAACAAAAGAAGAGTGAAACTGTAAACCTTACAGCCCTCTATAATGTCAGTGAAAGTACACATTCCAGGTTTGTATATATCTTTGGACCAAGGAGGCTTGATTCAAGTTTATCTGTTCTGCAACATGTCCTAACATTGAGGAAGTAACATTTCTTTTCTTTCTGCTACATTTCATTATTTATAAAATGAATAAAACACTCTTCTGTGTACAGTAGTTGTAAGAGTAAATAAATTAAAGACTGTGAAGTAATCATAAACTACTCCAATGGGCTTGTGCAAGAGGCATAAGTAGACACGGAGCAGTGAATGAAAAGACAGTAGTGGACTTGAAGTGTTTCAAACTAACACTTTCTTATTTTTACCCCTTTGCTGTGTCGAAGAACTAGAAAAGAAATTATTGACACTAGAAAAGGGTAGTTCAATCTTTTTCCTAGGCCAACAAGTCCTTCAACTAGAGGGCAAATGGTGAAATTCACTGTTTTCAGAATGCTGTCAGATTAAATAGACTGCAGAAAATATTTTCCTTTTAATCTTTTCCATTGCTGCTACTCCTGGTTCTTGATTGTCACAAGAATAGGTAGAAAAAAGTGTCAGGAAGAAGTGTGATTATATGCATTGTAAGTGGATTATATCCTTTTAAATATCAATACATCATATGTGCACACCCACTGAATAAGGCTTGCCAGACAGCTGCCAAGTTGTTTAAAGTCATGCTAACAACCCATCAATTAACAAATGAAATTGCTGCCTTCTGGTATGGAATATTTTGTCTGACTCCCACCTGAATTCACTCCAAATCAGATCATTTCAGCCTAACTGTAATTTGCTAGATGGCAAAGTAATATCCATTGTATTGATTTGATTTAATACATCAGTTTCAATAAGTCATATAAGGAAAGTTCATATCAACCCATCCTGTCAAATTTGAGGATCCAGAGGTCTCTGTTTCTTACATAAACCTATAGAAGCTCTTTTTATTGAATAATCTTGGAAAAGTGGTCCTCTTCTCTGACTAAGCAGTGTTCAGGGGTGATCAGAAGGGAGACACATGATAATAGAAAGCGACAATATTAGAGATAATGAGTTATAAGAGACACACGAAATTCTCAGAGGTTTCTGGTCGCATTTAACTTATATGTGACACTTACAGTTCTGGATGCAGCTGAACCCTTCATTGTCAGGCTAGATGAACTAGAAAGGCTTAGTGTTTGCCGTGGCTGTGGATAAAAATCACTTGAGAGGTATCATGTAACCAGCTAAATCTCTGCGGTCTATTAATGCTGGGAATACCACTGTGAATGGACCTGATGCTCTGCAGGGTGCAGGCTCATGAAAAGCTAGTTATGACCTTCCTCAATATTAACATTATAGGAGTCTGTGCATAATGGCAGGTATGAGCTCTCATCACATCTTTCAAAGAAAGTAAGTGTGAGCATACGCTTGACTTTCTTTTTTAAAAAATGAATAGAATAGAGTCTGCTTCTTTTTCTCCCCATTTTGTAAAGACCTTTATGTAATCTGTGAAAAAATGTTTTACAGGAAGAGAGGCAGAATAAAGAGCAAATGTTTTATAGAACTAGAGATAGTTACTCTCATACAGATAGCTAGGGGGAAATGACATACCGTATGGCGATACAGAAAAGTTAAAGAACAAACACACTGAAATTCTAAAGTGCTGAGATACAAGTGTTCTTCTTTAGCCCAAAGTGAGCACAGAATGGAGGTGTGCTGTGCTGAGTGGAGGGAGGATTTAGTTGCAAGGTAAAGTGAAAAAGAAGGATTATGGGTTGAAATAAAAAGAGATGAAGTAACTCAGTAGGAGGACTATTTCTGGAGCATAGGGCAACGTAAGTAAAACATGTCCTCCATCTGCAGAGATTTCAAGAGAAAAGGCAAGACTGGGAGTGCATGCTGAGAGTTTGTTCTGTGTAAGAGCTAAATTCTGATTTCTTTTTTTTCTAAGTAAATTCACTATGTCTAATTCTCAACTTTCACTGCTATACAGATACAATTTCTTGGTTTCTTGTGGTGTAAGTGTACAGATGCTTCTGGATAGAACTCAGGATATTTACTGGATGTGCCTAACTTGAAATTTAAAACATTTTAACTGGATGCAGGTATCACTGTCCATTTTTACTCTGTGAGTGAATGGATGCTAAGCTGATTCTTGTTTCCAGTGCCAGTACTTGGACCTATAACTTAGCAACTCATGTTCTGAAAGTGAACACTCTCTTTGAACATTGTAATGAGCAATGCCACACTAAAATACTCATGGGTAAAAAGAAAACCACAAACCCTAAAGAAGTATTTCTATTTTACAGAAGATATTTCCTAAGGGAGTTTAATAACTTGAATACAAGATTATTTTTTTTTTCCTGAGGTTTCTAAATATATATTGCCTTTCCATGTTTATTTAGAAGAGAAATCTAACACCAGAAAATTGATCTCCGTATTAGCAATTAAGCTCAGTCATTTTACACGTTTGTAAATGCAAGTTACAAAGCACCCTATTAATTATCAGTTTATAAGACTGATTGAGTGGCTTTTTCCACAAGAGCTACTTCCAGTGGCTCCTAATGAGTTATTCCTGTGAGATTTTTACACAGAATAGCTATCACTTCTGGGGATTGTGTGTAAGATTACTGCCATATTTAAGATATGTCAGGACTTTCAAAAAGTGGGCATGAGTGCAGATTTTGTGGCTATATCCAAACTTGCTTTCAGCTGTGAGCTTTGCAGGTGAGAGTAGACTGCACTGGTTTCAGATCAGTTTGTCTGCCTGAATATTATCCTAGGATGCTAGTGAATTTAGGTGCCTGGATTGACTTTTATGTGATAGCAGCAACAACATTTGAGCTCACTGTGTTAAGCCTGGATGGTGTTTGTCTCTTTAAGCTGCTTACTCCACTGACGTGTAACCTTAGGATCAAAGTATAGATGTGCCAAAAGCAACAAAGAGGTGACTGCATGCAATGCAAGAAACAAGAGCAGATCTTGATATGGAGAGTCTTCAGAAGATTCTTTCAAATTTCAAAAGACTTTGGATTCCAGATTATTCTTTCTAAAGTATACAATAGCAAAGATGTTTATATGACCAAAAATAGTTCAGCTCTCAAAATGCTTTGTTTGCACTTATACTGATTTTAGTAAATATCTGGGTCAGAATTTTAATGGCTTTTCAGGAATAGAATGTTAGCTGCTTAAAAGTTAATGATATCTAATCCTGCACTGGTTGGCAGCTGTGGAAAAACTTTATCTCTGTGACTTACCTCCCACTTTATTATTATTATTGTGCAATGATTATACTTTCAAAAGATTATTTAATAGCTAATATAAACTCTTAATTTGCTTTGGGTACAATCATGATCCTTCTACTTGTACAAGATAACTGCTGATGTCTATCCACCTTGAATCCTATGTGGTCCCACTGAGTAATACCATTTATTTCTGTGTAAAAATAGAAACCATTAACAGCTTTAACTTTCCTTCTGATTTCTCACCCTGCAGCAATAATTAGTTATGTTCTTGAGGGGTGGGTGAGAGACAGAGACGTGATGGAAATAAAGTGGAAGTTTTTGTTTCATAAGGAGCTTTAATATTTTTTTGAAACTTGGTTTCATTTTAATTGAGAATGAAGAACAAGCATGCTTACAGTTTCCATGAAAAGGCCTGAGATCTCATTTCTCATCGTTTCTGTATAGAGATTGCTAAATTCCCTGGGCATTTTTTGTTCTCTGGGGAAAAAATCTGCATCTGAAAAGCCAGCAGTCCAGACTAACAAACAACTATGGTTATAAGATTTTTTTTAGCTTTGAAGGAGAAGCTAAACTGGAGATACAAGATCTGAATTAAATTGGAGACTTGTGGTCATTTTTTCCTCTGATATTTTAAGGCAGTTTTGATGAAAATTCTTCCACCCCATAGTTTTTCTTTACATTTTTAGTAAACAATATAATAGTTCCAGCAGAATAAAAATGTTGTAATAAACTATGACCGGAGAGAAAGGAGCAATCCTTCATTTTCATAGGAGTCAGTATCATGGAAATTTCTCAGTATCAGTGAAAATAAATAAAGAAAATTTTATATAATAAAAGATTTACTGTGAGCAAAATATGGTGACAAGAAGCATCAGTGAGCCATTGATCCAGGAGATCTGCATAACTTCAGATGTTGGTCCATCATCATGACTTCAAAATATCTCTCATAGAAAATAAAACTTTTATATATAGAAATATGCACAGACCCACATGTATACATATGTACATATATATACACACCTATATACACATATATACACTCACATATGTATGTGTATGTGTGTATATATATGTATATACATGTATATTCACATATATGTATATACGCATATATATACGCACACACGTATATATGTGTGTGTGTGTGTGTATATATATACATGAAGACTTGGTTTGCAATTAAATTAAGTGGAAAAAGTGTGGAAAACCCCAGAAAATTGTTTTGAAATGTGAAAACAATAAAATATTACATCACTTGTGCTTATATGACTTTCAGGAGTTACATGTTTTTTGCAGATTTCTGGTTTTTGTTGATAGAATGAAGATGTATATATTCATGTTCACTAAGGAAAAGTGATTTCAATGTAAATGTATGATCTCTACTTTATTTACTGCTATGGGAAGAGATTGGTGACGTTTCCTGACAAAAATTACAGGGATGGGGAATAAAAGGAAAAGGGATTTCAAGGATTTCTTGCACAGCCTGATTAACGTCTGGTTAGCCTATGACAAGAGAATTTTTCTGCCAGTATCATGAACTTGCTTTGTTGGCTACTATTCTGTGACGAACCATTTGGTTCACTATGATATGTAGATTTATATCCTCCTTCAAATGTGCCCTTTTGTCCTTTGATATTATTTATTTATCACAGTAGTAACCCTGTTTCATTTTTAATAAAATACCACTTCCTCAAAAGTGAGACTGATGAAATTATTTACTGTAAATTGTGTACCTTTGTAATCCTCATTTCCTCTTTGTCAAATTGATTTCTACCAGGTGATTAACCTTTTGCAGATGCTGAGAGCTATCCACATGAATTATCTCACTGAATGTAATGGGACTTCCTATGTATGTGAGTGTTCACAAATGTGAACAGGGAATACACATGACCTTGTGAGGGTATTTGTTCATCAGTTTGCATACATGCAATTTCTGTATATACTTTTGCAAAACTGTCCGTTTTACTGTCTGCCATTTATGGTATGCTGTCATCATAATGACTGAATTTTAAATGGAAAGTGCATTACAGCTTTTTAAATGTGCATGAACCTTTGTGTGATGGCAAGAAAAAAAGATCAAATCTTTGGTGTAACACATAAAATCTGCATGGAAAAAAAAATTAACATTTTTCTACCTTCTTTGACATGAGGTCATTGACAAATATGATAATGTAGGTCACATCTTCCCTTTACTTATTGTATTATAAAACTGAAAAATATTGTCTGACTCTAATGAAAACTTTAAGTGGGAAATTTGTAATCAACATTGGATACCCATGCTCCACACTATGCATTTAGTTGATTCTTCCACTTTAATGCACCCTCCAGCTCTTCTCATCTCATCAGAATAAGTATTAAACCCAAACAATTGTTCAGCAGAATGACTGCAACTGAATATTTTGGAATTTAGATTAGACTTCAAAGAACAAATTATTTTTAATCACTGATTGCTATTATAAATTACACCTGTCACTTTAAACTATGCACTACTCTAGTTTCCTTATTTATTCTAGAGTTTTCTATTCTGATACAGTATGAAAGTAGAAAATATTTGAATCAGGTATAATGTAAAAACTGGGTCTTCAGCATTTCCTCTGTACGACTTACCTCCAATGAAACCACTGTATTTTAACCCCAATCTTGGCACGAACTAAAAACTTCTCTTGAAGTTACACAAGAGGAGGCAAAATCCAAGCTAAGAGGTTAAGAAAAAAGCAATCTACAGGATAAGCTTATTCACTTTTTGAAACCCTCACCCCACCCCAAAGACTGAATTCTGTTAAGTAACTTATCAGGACACCCTAAATAATGAAACCTTATTGATTTTTTTTTTTTAAATCTTAAGGCACATTATATTAGGTAAAACAGGTAGAATTAGTAGACAGGTCACAGAGACTGAGCTGGCACAAAGCTCATATAAAGTATGTGTTACAATTTCACAGTAAAATTAGAGTTTGCTTCCTGTCCAATATTTCTAAGCATCTGGCCCGATAACTAAAAATAAGAACCTACAAAAAGGAGTCGTTTTCTCTGGTGGTGGCATATCAACTAGTTACATGGAGCTTTTGCAGTGAAGCAGAATTCCTACACTTATCTTACACTGGCCACCTGTGTGCAAATGTATGCAGTGATGGGTATAAAGGAGACAAACTGCATGGAATAAACATCAATCTTTATATAAACTTGCCTTCTTAAATTAATTGGTTATTTTTTGGAAAGGGATAAAAAAAAGGATCATGCATTATATCAGCTTTACAACACAAAATCTATTAACATTTTAATAAATTAATTTTTCATAGAAGTGTTACAGAAAGTTTAAAAGTACAATTCAGTTCAGAGTTCTGAAGTTCTGAGACAAAGGAGAATGGGAGGATTCCCTAAATATCTAGGATTTGTACACTGAAATAGCAACTCAGGACTAGCTTTCATTTACCATATCATTTAACATATATTTTAATTCCAGACAGGAGTACTGCAGCATACTGTATCTTAGTATTTGGACATTTTTGTCAAAAATAAGAAAATGTAAAAGAACTGGGACTAAAGAAAGTTGTAAAGAAACCATTTTCTTTTTCTATACGCAGAACAGGCAAAGGTAGGTTGCAAATGTTACCAAGATTGTCCCTCTCAAGCGGAGAAAATTATTAGAAAATTTTCTGCTTTTGTTTTCTTCAGAGGAATATTTTCTTTGTTATTTTCCATTGTCTTCAGAAACTAGACAAGCCATTTTTTGCCAGGTTTTGTGATATCAGCCTAGACTAAGAAACACTATTACAAGACATGAAAGAACAGCTAAGCTTTACTCCCTGTTTAATCCTTGCTCCTCTGTCAAGCCATCATCAGTTAGATACCTGACATAACCCCTTAATAGTCAATGGTTTCTTTTCTGAAGTTCATGGGAGCTGGAAGGCATCATTTAGTAAAATGTGAACTTCTTACCACAAGTTCAACTTCAAGCATGTCAGCTGACCAAATATAACTTACCAACTTTTGCTATGAGACACTACTGGATCTGAATTTAAGTGCCATTTTCAACTGATTAAAAGCGGGCTCGGAGCCCCATGCATTACTTCAAGAGCTTGAACATTGGTAACAGATGCATATTGTGCAAACTAATTGATTTACTATAATGCAATTATTAGAAATCTGCATTTCTATTATTTCATATTACTTTTATGAAATAGCCAAGAAGCAAGTTTACTTCCCTTAAAATCAAAATATTTCATCATGCCAATATGACAATGAATTAACAGTTGGAGAGAATATACATATCTGTATATAAACGCCTAGTCAAACCAGATTTTCTTTTAGAATAACAGGTTTTCCGCTGAAGTAGTCTAAAGGACACATGAGAAAGCTGGTTGCTACTTAAAAACTTCCAAATACAAAGATACACAGCCCAAGGAAAAGCTAGGACTAACCTTGACTGACTGCATAATAATTTCTTATTATATTGATTTATTCTTTCACTATTAAAATAGGCCATTTACCAGTTATGAAAAGTGCCAGTCCTCAGGCAGGTGAATGCTAGAATCACAGAATAATACAATCACATAAGCTATTTCAGAAACCAGCAGTACTACTTGTATCTGATACTAATCATAACTTCTCAGCCTCTTCAAATCTGAAAGTTAAGCACAGTGGAAAATGTACCTAAGATCTGACTGAGAACCTTCCTTTTTCTTTGGGATAAAGTATCAAGATGAGTAGCAGACAGCAGCATTACTACAAATGATGGACATTTTTAAAGGCATGGTAATTTCCTAACATCAAAGTAATTATGCAGAGTAGATGCCACTTTAGCTGTTTGGTTTTATTTGTTTGCTTGGACTCTTTTTTCCCTAAACAAGAAAAAAAAAGAAAAGAAAGGTTAACATAGTATTTTAAAAATTAATGTCTTAGCTCAAGGAAAATAATGATTTCTGAAAGTTTTTCATGAAAGCATTGTGTGGTACTGCATCAGTTAATCACATACAAACAATGAGATGTGACAATCTCTGTGCTCCAGCAGGTCTTTCAGCTGTATCCCCCCAGGTACAGGTAGTGCAGCTAAGTGCTCATTGTGCATGGCCTCGACTGTCTGCATTACTATGATTAAAACATGATCTAAATTGAAGAGGATGTTTTCTAATGGTAGGAAGAAAAGATATAAATACCATGAAACCACATGACGCCTCTGCTCTAAAAAGCCCCAAACTAGAAAAAAAACCCCCAGTTTCTCCAAATTAGCATTTTTATGTGAACAATTAACAATAATTACAACATACATAATTACAATGATGATTCACTTGGGTGGGTGACTGGTGCATGGCCATGTTCTCTATAGTTTAATGGAGTGGGAGAGCAACCGGACTGTGACTTCTGGTCACAGTCTGATTTGCCGTTGATTATTGGTCAGGACAGTATGAATGAAAGACACAGAAAGGATGGATCTGACACAAAAGAAAGTACAGTGAAATCAGAATTCAATTTTTTTTTTTACTTCTACTTGAGAGGAAAGATGTTAAGCAATTTACATAGATAAGCACAGTCACATAATCTTAGATCTTTGTATTATGTTTCATTTTTTATGTAAACCACTTTTGAATTAAGTCAAAGTACTCATAGTGTGTGCTTTATCTGTGGGAAAAGTGGGAAGTATTTATACATTTTGTTAAACTGATTTTCTAGCTTTAAAAGTTCTGTTAGATATCTCTGTTGGTTTATTTTTAATATGTCTTTGATGGTGCCTGAAGCTGGAAGAAGTTTAATTATCCATCTTTCTTTCCTCCTAATTTCTAATAATAAAATAGAATTAGTGATTAAGGCAACAGAATAGTTACTGAAGTTCATAATCAGCCTCATGCTACCTCAGTTGAAGAAAACGTTTTGTTTTTTAACAATCCTCACCAATGCAATGCCTGAACAATCCTACATTTCTGGCTGTACTGAATATATCTTATAATTAGAAAAAACAGATAAAGATGACAGAATACACAGAATTTACAATACATGTTGTATTGTTATATGGCAATTGGGTATGCTCGTGCAGGTCCTGGACAGCCTATTCTCAGAGCAGAATTGACACCCCAGGGCTGGGTGTCAATGCCTGAGCTCATCTCAGAATACTGGCAGAGAGTGAAGCACACCACCTTGGAGTTTAACACAGTGAGCAAGGTATTTATTGCTTTGGGTAGGCATGCAAATACGTTCCCTTGTATTTTAACTTCTCCAGAGCTTAGAATCTTAATTCTGGATTTCAAAGAGATATCTTTTCCACAGCTTTATAACCCTCCAGAGAATGGCTGCTTGCATTTTCCTTTACACGAGAACAGAAGTAATTTATTTATATTAATATATGGTTGGCAAAATATCTCGGGAGGATAGCTCTCTTGCTCCTCCTGTTGAAACTTTGCCACTTGGTGGGCAGGTGTTTACAGGTTTTTTGGCCAAGGACAGGATATGGAAAAATAAACACAAATTTGTAAATAGTAATACAGTCATTCAGTTAGAACAAGTCCAAATTCTGATTTTTATTCTAAAATATGCAGAGAAGTAAATGGTATGTAGCAGCACGCACACTTATTTGCAGAGAACTAGAAGAGAACTTGCTGCTGTTTTCCGTCACATCCCAAGTATGTCAGTGACATAAATTCCCTGTTTGATAAATGCATATGAGCCACTATAGTGGTGAAATGTATACAGAAAGAGCAAAATAGTGCCATTAAGAAAGGGTTTTTTTATACCATAATACAAAAGCACACTACCTCAGCAAAGCCACTAACCTTTAAAGAGGAACAGGAGTATACTGTTTCTCTTCACCTTGCCTGGAGAGAATACTATTATTCACATCATCAGTTTTCAGTCTGTAATTAGTCTTTGTGTTTCTGAACAGTGAGTGTATCAGGGATTGCTACTGCTATCACATACAGTCACAGGAGGATGAGGCAAAAACATTCTGTTTCCTAAGCATTCTCTATTTTCTTCCTAGAAAGTCTAAGGAAAATGGAGTCCCAAAGAAATCAAATTAAAACCGTAAAAGAAAATCAGCTTCTACATTTAGTTTACATTTCCTACTGCTATTGTTTCTTAAGCAATCCCTAGTGACTACTACATTAGCATGGATTTACTACTAATATGAAATATATAAGATAAAGCTGGTTACAAAGTTTGTAACAAAACCTTTTCTTTTCTCTTATTTTATGGCATACCTATTCTCAGATATCCTTGCCTCTAGAAATATGTTTAGAGGGCTTTGTTAATATAGTCCAAGGGGTACATTAAAAATTGAACCAAGAGAATTCAGGAAAAGATTGTATCTCAAGACATTAAACACACTCTTCCTATATAAATCTGAGTTGGTTAAAATAATAAAAAAAAAAGGTAGTTATTTCTTATTATAAAATCAATTTTCATTTGTTAAAGAAAGAAGTCCAAATTACAGTAATTAGCTACTAAAGGTATACCAAATAATCCAAGGTTTTGGCAATATTTTCACAGTTATTACCTAAGAATGAGATTTATCAGGCATTTTCTTTGATGTATCATCGTAAAAGATCTTCAGCTTGAAGCATACATCCTTGCTATATCCTAATGATAGCTTTGCTTTACAAACAACAGACTTGAAAGTTTCGGCGTATTACAATGCAGTTTTTATCAATGCAGTTTTTATTAGTGTCACTTTTACTCTGGTTTTCACATAAACAAACACTTTTTTAGCAAGAAAGTTAATGTTAGCTGGTAATCAGTACTAAGTCGGCAGATTTTTAACAAACTCAAGTTCATATATACTGACATGCTAACGTAAGGGGTTTCAACCTCTTGAACCTACAATGTAATCCAGAATCAAAAAAGGTTGCACATAAAGTCTGTATGGAAGCCCTGAAGCTCTTTTTCTGGCTTTTTGGTTTCAGTTTTCTGTGTTTTTATCTGGCACAATTGAGAATGTGTATTAAACTATGATATCAAAAAGAGCAACTGTTTTATATAAAAGTGATTGAAAACAACTCTTGTTTGATGTCAAGAAGTCTTTGTCTTATCAAATTTATTTCAGACAGGAGCCAAAAATAAATGCTATATTTTAACCAGTAAGTGCTACAAATCAGCTGATTAAAAAGTGCAACAAGAATGCTTATAGTGATTTATAACCAATTCATGTCTCTAAAAGCCTTTGACTGGGACAGATAATTACAGTAAGAGCTGGTGAAGGCCAGACCTAGTATAGTTCATGACATCATTTTAAATTTTCTTAAAAGTAATTATGTCACATCATATACAAGAGAATTTGATTGTCCTATGAATTACTAAGGCTTCAAAGAGCCTCTGAGCCTGGAACTTGAGATTTTAGACTTTAAGCCTTCAAGGCTTGGTGGGAACAAAGAAATTCCAGATGTCTTTCAACAAGTTTAGAAAGAAATTTCTAGCTATTGAAACAAAGATTTTAATAGCTTTAAAAGACGTTTTTTAGGGGTTTTGCCACGTAAGCTTCTAGGTGCATTTTTAAGACCTCCGTCTAAATCTACTCTAGTAGTTTTGCTCTTTTTAGAAAGACAAATAGGACAATCGTCAGAAAAGGTTTTGTGCTGCAAATCACAAACTTTGCATCTTGCTATAACTATACAAATAATGATATATATTAGCTGTTTTTTTTTAATTGAGTATTTCAATATGTCTTTAAACAGCATGAAGTTATTCTCGCTGCCCTATAATGTACAGCATAGGTGTTCTGCTCTTTCTTCTTTCCCAAACAATATTGGCAGTAATTCCTGTGTTTTGTTTTGTTGTTGTTGTTTTTCCACAGAATGATCAAAGCTTTTAAGTAAGCCTAGTTCTTCCAAAGGTTCTCTTATATTTCTCTTTAAATAAAAAATGCTTTTAGATATAAACAAACTTATTTAGACAGTCTGTGTGTTTACTTACCAGTGCAATAGTTGTACTTTTGTGGTAGAGTTATTAGACTTTTTCATATTTCTGAACACGCATGTAAACTGAAGTGTTACACACTGCAGTCAAGGGCATCATAAACAGATACTGTACATAGAAGCATACAACATAATATATACCTCAGTCCCTGGGACTGAGACTTTGACTTTGTGACAATGCATATGTAATTTCTAAAATTCAGTATCACCTGCCATCAGAATTGAAAACACATAATGATATTTGTCTTCTAGTCACACATCACACTACAACGTAATGATCTTATTCACTGCTATCACACACCTGATCAGTGCAGGTATAATATGGAGCTGTTGGAGCAAGTCCAGAGGAGGGCCACGAGGATGATAAGAGGGCTGGAGCACCTCCCTTATGAAGACAGGCTGAGAAAGTTGGGCTGTTCAGCCTGGAGAAGAGAAGACTGTGTGGAGACCCCATAGCAGCCTTCCAGTATCTGAAGGGGGCCTGTAAGGATGTTGGGGAGGGACTCTTCGTTAGGGACTGTAGTGATAGGACAAGGGGTAATGGCTTCAAACTTAAAGAGGAGAAGTTTAGATTAGATAGAAGGAAGAAGTTCTTTTCAGTGAGGGTGGTGAGGCACTGGAATGGGTTGCCCAAGGAAGTTGTGAATGCTCCAGCCCTGGCGGTGTTCAAGGCCAGGCTGGACAGAGCCTTGGGTGACATAGTTTAGTGTATGGTGTCCCTACCCATGGCAGGGGGGTTGGAACTAGGTGAGCTTAAGGTCCTTTCCAGCCCTAACTGTTCTATGATTCTATGGTGACTGAGAAACAGTGAAAGCCACTGTTTGTAAAGAGAAGCCATTTGACTTTATAAAACGTCAAGACAGTACCCTAAACACTGATGTTTAGGAATACAGACAATATTGTAAACCCCTGTTTAAGTCTTTAATATTGAGATACATATTCTGTAGAATTTCCAGTATCCAATAGCAGTGATTCATACCCAATTCTAGAACTCATTATTTGGTTTCTCCTTTGCCAACTGCCACTGACAGCTTCAATGGCTCTTAAAAAGTAGCAAACAAGTCAGTGAATGTTGACCCCTGGAACAGAAGGCTGTTCCTCTTCTTAACTCTGAAATGGTGTCATAAAATTAGAACAGGAAATAAAGGTCAATCTATCATCAGTATTCAAATGAATCATACATTTATTAAAATTTTAAGGTACCAGTCCCTAAGTCCTTATTCTGTATTCATGCAGAGCCACAATTTCAGAAGCAGCCCTGAGAGGGCTGTAGAAGGAAATAGCATCCCTTTTTTTCCGTCTCTTTCTTGTACAGAGTAGTCAAATATCATACTTTCAGAAAATATCTAGAAATATGAATTCCAGGATTTGTAATGGATTTGTCCACTTCGTCTGTCTGAGAAATTCTCTCCAAATTAGAGCACAAAGTTTTACAGGAACTCAACTCTTTGCTTGGGATTTAATAATTAAAAGCTTTTAGGTGTCATGCTTCACTTGAACTCTTTTTCTTTTGTTGTCAAAAGAAAACATTCTTCATGGTAAGCTCCTAATAAAACACATTTTTATTACACATCTTGGTAATGTGTAGATATTTTTAACATTATGCATGTTAAATGTGAAATCAAAAGAATTATAGCTTTGTTTATGGCCCTACGCTGTTTATATTTGCCAGACCTTCTTCAAGAAAAACCTGTCAAAAATTACCTGTTCTGCTACAATCTGCAGACTCAGCTGAATTTTACTAGAAGCTGAGTATGCTCAACAAAGGAAGAAAACACTCAATCTATTTCAAAATTAAGCTTTGGATATGTATGTTTAAGTTCTTAATGTACTTCTGTGAAAATCAGTGTTTTTCTCTCTCCCATTTTCAAAAGATTCTCTCTTCACTATTCACCAGAGCTAAATTATGCACTAGCAATTTCAGCATAATCAAAAGGATTCTGAAGAAAGAAAAGAGCCCCCTTTTAAACTGTCATTGTTACCAACAATGGGGTACTCAGACTACAAAAATTTGGTTGCAGCACTTTAAAATGATCACCTGTTCTTTTCCAAAAGTACGCTAGAGAACAACCAATGGACAAGCAAATCTGAATGCAGATTTTGAATAACCTGAAGCATGATAGAGTTCATATGTAAAGTTAAGGCTCAAACTTAAAGAAAATGGAATTGGTTGGAAAATTTACATCTGACTTTACGTAGCACTTTTCAGGGACATTTAGATTCTTCTAACATTTAGTCTTGGCAGCAGGCTGACACTATTACAAGAATTCTAAGCTGATAATCTAATGTTATATGGACACTACTTACTTCCTAGTAGAAACAGAAACATGTTTAAAAGATAAATAATAATAACAACAGTCACCCTCCCAACATAAATTAAATACTTGTCTAAGAAGATGTTAAAGAAAAAATGAAATATAATAGGAAACACTCAGAATACTTTAAAATTATTGCTAGTCTCTACCTACATTCACACAATTCTGTAAACATGTTATTGCAGTTCAGTGATTTGTTTGATGCTAGCTAAACATTTTCATGTCCCACACAATTCCATTTAATGGAGCAGGTGATGTAAGAGACCTGATGCTTGTGTATAATAAACAATAGTTAGGGAGTAATGGCTTCCTTTGCTTCTGTTTATCCTGGTGGCATTCAGGCAGTTATTCTTTTATTACCTCTATCTGCCTTCCCATTGGGCACTTTTAGTTAGGGAATACTGTACTCAAAAACAGAGAAGGAAAAATATATAGAGAGATGTGTACAAGTCATTATTCAAAGAGTGTGATTTCTCAAAAATGTTTAAATTTTCATTGTCTAAAATTAATATATAGTATCTTTACTTAGAGAAGCAAGCAAAATAAGCATTGTATGACCCTTTCAGCATAAAAGTGAATTATGTAAGTTAGTAATACTTTCTGTAATTTCCAGATTTTATTTTCCCCTTTTTAACCCCAAGTTCCAGATACCAGAGCAAGAGACTTGCTTTGAGTTATCACACAAATTATAATTTCAACAGGCAAAAAGTGTTAAGGCACTTCAGAAAAGAAAGAAAATAAAAATCTGTGTTCTGATAAAAGGCTAATTTAAGAAGGGTTAGGCTTTGGGCTACAGCTTCATTATATGACTTCAAACTCATTGTGTCAGTGTCACTGATCTTCCTCATTTTGAGCTAAAGTAAGTGCTTTTTTTTTTTTTTTCTCTTGTTCAAGCATTTCAGTAACCACAGGACCTCTGATCAGCTTTAGAGCAGGGAACCTACTTGTGACTCAAGTTAAGAGGGAATAAAATGAGGTTGAGATTAAGATCATTAGAATGAAAAAATCATTTAAATGAAAAGTTGTCAGTGATGTAAGGAGAATTATTCTTTTGCTTATGAAAAAGAGCTGTGTGTTAAAGAACACTGACCAAAAAAGCAAGAAATAAACCCGTATGGGCAAATTCCAAGTCTGGTTGTAGCAAGGTGGCTGCTGGTCTCTTTTCCCAAGTAACTACTGATAGGAAGAGATGAAATGGGCTCAAGTGGTACCAGAGGAGGCTTAGATTGAATATTAAGAAAAATTTCTTCATCAAAAGGGTTATCAAGCATTGGAACAGGCTGCCCAGGGAAGTGGCGGAGTTTCCATCCCTGGAGGTATTTAAAAGATGTATAAATATGTTGCTTAGGGACATGGTTTAGTGGTGGACTTGGCAGTGCTGAGTTAACAGTTGGACTTGATGACCATAAAGGTCTTTTCCAACATAAATGATTCCATGATTCTATGACACAATTACACAGAAGTGTATCATCTACCTCATTAATGAGAGATAAGAATGGATTGTTGGGTTTTTGAGGATGGTGAATCAGATGATCCTAAGGTCCTTTCCAACCCTAACTATTCTATGAGACTATGATTCTACAAAGCATATGGTTTAAATGGTGAAATTAACTCCAGAGCTAGTAAGTGGGGGCTTTATTTGTTTGATTGGTTTGGTTTTCTGTTTTTTTTTTTTTAGTTTTGTTTGTTGATAGATGTTTTTTAATAGAACAGTACTGTCCACACAGTGCAGTTAATACAGGAGTTATAACAATTCTGTTTGGAATTTGGTGTTATCTAATATGTTTCCCAGGGACTAAGCAAGTTATTAAGGCAAATAAAAATGACAGCAGAGTCTTCTACAACCGAACTGCAAATGACTTATTCTTAGAATTATGAAAGATGAATCAACTAGTCTGAAATAAAAACATTTCAGTGCTCATCTGTGGACTGATGTTGCTATTACAAGTAGTTTCTAGAAAATTTTTAACTGCAACATAGCAATTTTATAAAGCCAACTGCAGAACACTTTATATATAGCTCAATTTTTGTAAAACATTTGTCAGGTGACATGTCAATCACAGCATGCTAGTCAGTGTTCAGAAGGAGGAACTCAATCTTCATATCTCAAAATACCACAAAGAAAGAATAAAAGAAGATGGCTGGGGGAAAATAAAAGGATAGAAATGAAATTACACAATGAATTATTTTTCTTTATTTCATTCTCTGTCTCCTTTGTTTCTTCTTTTTTCATGTTCCTTTCTGTGTCCCTTGTTTTTTTCCTTCATCTTGCTGATGTATTTTTTATTAATAACATACTATTATTGTGCCTGAATCTTTCCAAGTTCTTTTGGGGGGCTGTTTCTCATAGCAAATAAAAGATAAAAGCTAGCTGTGTTACACATTTATTCTCTGATTTCTTTCATGTTTGGACTTCCTTTAGAAAATAATAATACTAGACTAACATCTCCATCTTGTCTATTTTTTGTCTCGTTTTCATATTTTTCTCTGACTTCAGAGATCCAGAAGTCCAAATTTATTTCTTGGCTTTTTAAAGACTGCATTTAGTTCTCTGGTCATGAATCAATTTTAATTTAAAACAATAAGTTTTTTAATATTGCTTTCAACTGCAAAATGTTAAAAGACTTTCAAGACTTAGGGTGGCAAAATGTGACCCCACGGAGTACAGGTTCTCATCTATTACATGTTAAACAGAATCCTTTGGAAATGTCATGTAGCACCAAATCATTATCACGAAAAAACCCTGTTGTTAATACTGAAAATAGGAAAAAAAAAGTGAGTCTCTGAGATTTCTGATTCAAGCTTTAAAAGGAAAATGAGCAAGATGTCTAATCATAGACATGAAAAAAAAATCACATTAAAACAGTAGATATTAGAAAAGCTCTATACTCATTAACTGTGACCAAAGTTAGATAAAGTTATTTGTGGAGTTTTACAGGAAAAAAAACCCTCAGTGGCAGAGGAGGTGATGTTCTTGACATAACAGATTAATTTCTTATTAATACACATCTGCATCATGCATATGAATTTACAGAATATCTCAGGTGTTAAATTCAGAAGCTTTGGACTCCCAATTTTATCATAAGCCCAATTTCTGTTGCTATTCTTTGTGTATGCAGTAGCTTCAAGGCAGACTTTTTCTTTAGTATCTCCTTTCAATAGTTAATCACCTTATGTATTGAGAAGGTAGATTTTTTTTTTATCCATAGAGTATAGAGAATATAGATTATGAGAACACATTCTGACATGGATTTAATATGAACTTGTATCAGTTAATTCTGAAATTAAGGACTTTCAGTTTGCTTGCAACCTTTACCTGTACTGGTGCCATAGCAAAATGCTATGCAGTAGGCTGCCCTGTCCATGTAAACCAAGGCAAAATGATATAAAGTTTTGGCATCTGATATCAATGTTAGGTGAATTTTTAATTGGTAAAATATACAGTAATGTTATGCTCTTTTGATTGCTTCAGCTTAGATTCATAGATCTGTTTGTGTCAGGACACACATTTGTTATTGTCCATGGTGCTTTTGTTTCCCAATTTCTATCCTACATTTCTGTCACTCCAATCTGTTATCTCTGAAAACTTTTCTGTCATTTTTGAAACATGTATTCATGAAATATGTCACATTCAGCACTTCTTTTAACGTTCCTTATGTCTCTTTGTATTTTTTCAGATCTGGCCCAGTATTCCCTAAAATATTTTCTCATATGTATGAATTCATTTTTGATGGCTTACTTTTCTCCCTTTCTATTGTAAATACTTCAGAGTGAGTTCATGTAGCTATTTTAGATACTCACAGAACTGTACCAGGTACATGATTATGAGTTTCTAAAATAGACTTATATGCCAGGCCACAGTCCCTTAGTCTTACAGTTGTTCCAGATGCAAATATGATAATCTTGTAATTTCTTTCAAAGCAGAATTTTGTAACTTTGAAACACCCACTACTGCATAACACCAATTTTTTTAATGACTGATGGTGATTGCTTTTTCATAGCTGTGCCTTGAATGCTCTTTCCCAGTACTTGCTTTTCGTCTGTTGCATTCCAGCTTCTGAGATTCCAAACCCACTCAGTTTCTGCAGCCTACTGCAGCAGCCATTCCTAGTATCTATCCTCCACAAACTCTGTAGATTCCATGGCAGTAACCAAACCACTCATTTCTACTGCTTTGCTTTCTTTAGCCTAGACTCTGTTAAAGTCCCTCTTATTGCAGCTGGCTTCATTACCCTGCCACTGTGCCATGTTCTCTACTGACAATGCCTCCATGCATGGTACTATTGTTCTCAGTTAAAAAACAACAAAACCCCATTTTGCTAATATCTGCATTTGGATGATATCTCTGTCCTTTCACCAGTGCTACATCATGCATTAAATAAGCTTGTTGGTGTTGGCTGAGGTCTCTGTGTTAATGACAGCCAGAGAGAAATCTAGACCTCTCTCTGCAGCAGGTGACAAATAACTAGTTTCATGGAAACCTGCCTCCTGAAAAACTCCAGTCACTCAAAGTTAGATATCTGTGCATAGGTAAAGAAAACTTACCCATAAAGCTAGAAGTCTCAGTTCTCCATATAATAAATGGAGGTAGATGCATCCTAATTGAGGTGCTCTGAGGTGTCCTTTGGAGATGATTACTTTTATTCTTTAGATATATAATGAGCCTTGGCAATTAACTGAGGCTCCCAAATTAGATGTCTAATGCAGGCACCAGGCAAAAAATCCTCTTTCCCTAGTTACAACAGAACATTGCAATCTGTAGGTCTAATGGAAGTCTTTGGAAGAGGCCCCAGCTGAAAAGAAAAATAACATCTTTAAAGAAAGAGCTTCAAATTTATATTCACACAACATTTTTTTCTTTCTTAAAAATACTTCAGGCAGTGAATTTCCAGCTAATTTGAAATTCTGTATAGTTGACTACCTATGAATCACTAGTATATACATATTCTATAAGATAACATTTATGTCTGTACAGAAATTCATCTTTTTGAAGGTCGTCCTTTCTTCTTTGCGAATACTCTAAATGATTCCTATTTACAAGAGGATCCTTATATTTGTATCTGGAGGCTAAAGTATGTCTAACACGCTTATTCTATCTTGACCTAGATTTAGAAAAAAAAAAATCCAAACCCCAAATCTTTTCCCATTAACAATGCCAGTTATGGGACATCCTATTATAACGCAGCAGGAAGCACTACAGGTTTTTTTCTTTATGATGACTGTAATTCATGAGTCTACCAAGTTAAATACATGGAAAAGGCATATACTGCTGCAATTCACATGGGAGGTTTGCCAGGCTGCTCTGTGGAGGATACTGTAGGTCAATGATACATTGGATCAGAGGGCAGTCATTTACTACACTCATCACTTCTGCCACTATCTAACCACATGTATTAAATGCATGATAAACACAGCTTCTGGCTGGGCTTGATCACCACACTTTAAAGGCTGTACATAGTTTTCTTTTAGCTTGTTTTAAATCATGAGCAAGAAGTATTGACCGTGATTTTAGAGATGGGGAATAGTAAAAATAGGAATTTAGCCTCATAAGATATTGTCCTGGGTTCAGCTACAGCAGTCATTTTTTCTCCTTCTTAGTAGCTGGTGCAGTGCTGTGTTTTTGACTTTCAGTCTGGGAACAACGCTGATAACACCGATGTTTTTAGTTGTTGCTCAGTAATGTTTACTCTGACCAAGGACTTTCTCAGTCTCATGCTTTGCCAGAGAGGAGGGGAAGCCAGGAGGAAGCAGAGGCAGGACACCTGACCCAAACTGGCCAAAGGGGTATTCCATACCACAGCACGTCATGCCCAGTATAGAAACTGGGGGGAGTTACCCGGAAGGCCCAGATCGCTGCTCGGGTCGGGCTGGGTATCGGTCGGCGGGTGGTGAGCGGTTGTGTCCTTTTCCCTTGTTATTCCTCTTATCATTATTACTGGTAGCAGTAGTGGTTTGTATTATACCTTAGTTACTGGAGGGCTGTTATCTCAACTCGTGGGAGTTACATTCCTTCGATTCTCCTCCCCATCCCTCCGGGAGCGGGGGGAGGAAGGAAAAGGGGGGGAGTGAGCGAGCGGCTGCGTGGTTCCAAGTTGCCGGCTGGGCTTGAACCACGACAGATATCCATATCAAAATAATTTACATTCCTTAAGAATTTTATATTTTGATTAGTAGCAAATACTATTGAACTCCAAGAAATCAAAGTTGACCTGTAGCTATATTTATACTTCACATATATAAATACAAACCTCTTAAAAACTTTGCGATACTATGCCACCATAGTCAGCTTTGCACAGTGTCTATATTTAAGCCCCAAAAGACACTTGCTTTCTTAATGAATTAAGGCTCTTATAAATCTAGTTTGCCTTTTAAACCACTACTCAAGCAGAGAAAAAGAATGTGGGATTCTATTGTTTTGCTTTTACTCAGTGTTTTGCCTGTCATAGTAAGTAAATTTAATCTGCATTATTAGTAACTGTCAACGGCGTACTCTGAGCAGAAGGCAGTATAAAAAGAAGAGATGGTTGAAAGCAAAAAAGCAAAACAAATGACTGCCAGGAAATGCTAATCTAGTTATGCATAAATTTAAGACAAAATCAAATGCATGCAAAGCTTTTACTGAAGGTGAATACTTGACAAAAGAGGAGATAAAATGACCAATTCTTGTTATAAGACCATTTATCAGAAAGCTCAAGTGCTAAAAACCTTTTATAATCTTCTAATTGCTTTAATGTAACCTCAATAAACTTAATATCAGACATTTTGAACATCCTAAGTGACGGCTCATCAGACAACAAACTTATAGCAGAGAGCACTGTTGTTTTGTTTACTAACACACAAAGTAGTTGACCCTTTCAGTTTACTGTACTTTTGAGTGGTCAGCATTTAAACTTTTAAAATGTACTTGCAAGTAATTAACAATCACATGATATCTCTTGTGACAGTTAAAGGTATTAGAGAATACACTCTCAGAAGACTTATGAAGAGTGATAAAATTCATGCTGGCTGACTATTTTATATTTCATAATCATCTGTTTTTCAGCAACATATCAAAAAAAGGTATGCAGACAATTAGAACTTTGCCAAAGAGGCAAAGTCTGTCAGCTTCTTTGCTTTTTGTTCCATTTCTGATGATGTGTGCAGATTGGGAGAAATATGCCAAGCCCTTTGACAGTTCCCCAGATCCTGGAGGGCGGTCTGCCTGGAGCCTGGCGCAGAATTTCACACTTCCCAAATCTCATTTATTCATCATGCCAGATAGTCAACTTTTGGCACTCAACAGAAATACGTTCAAAATATTTTTTGGATAGAGGGTGAAGGGAGGTTGGCTATAGCTTGACCTCAAAACATTAGGTGGCTGCTGCTAAACAGAATTTTAAATTCTTAAAATTTATCTAATCCCAGTGGAACAATGTCTCTCGTAAAACTCTGGAATGACTTGGCTCAACTTTGTTAAAAATTCAAACAACTGTAAAAACAAATCTTAGATTCAAATTCAGAAACATGCTAACAGAAGCTGAAGAAACAAGAATTTCTTCCCAAGTGTTCTCTCATATGTGTATTTTACCTACTTAACAGATATATACATGTACCTTAAAGGCTTAGTGATACCTGGATTGCCTACAGGATAATTTTGTGTTATCCACATATGTATCCCCTTTATGCATTTATTTACTGAAGTCTTCATACATTTAGCACATGAAAATGACAGAGAAAAAGGGGTTTGGACAAGAAGGAATGACAACCCTCCACAATACGTCAGGCTCCACACAGATAAAACAGGTCATGTGAGGAAATTCCACCACCAATGAGATAAAGAACGTTACAGACAAACCCTTGTACTTATTTCACTTGACTGGTGTGACAAGGGTGTCAAGCGGTCCTTGGTAATACAGGGCCGCTTTCTAAAGTAAGGCTCACTTTAGAAAGGCTCCAGCTGTAAACTCCAGCTCCACTGGGTCTCTAACACCAGTCACTCGACCTGCCACTGGTGCCAGTGGGAGCCAGAGCAGTCAGTAGCAGCATAGCTGAGATAACGCCAGGATGTTTTGGAGCTGCTAAACTTCTAAGGAAAGTAGTTACAGAAGAACTCCACAGGAGCTCCACAATACACAAGGAAGTTAGTGTTCAGGTACCGTAATGTAATTAAGGCAACTGGGGCACAATGTTTCATGTTGTTTAGAACAAAATCCTAGCTAAATTCAGTCCTTGGTTATGCTTTCCATAGTTTTTTTCTCCTTTTGACAGTTCTACGGGACAGATGGTCTCAGAGTTCTGTCACTACTAGGCAGAACTCTGGAGAGAACTATTTTTTTTTACTTGTGATGTCTAAATTACAGTTGTGAATTTCCAGTGTTTCAATTAATAATTATGTTTAAGTAAGCTGAATAGCTTTGTTTGAGGACTGAAAAAGAAAAGCTTTCATTCTTACTAGACTTCTAAAATCAACTTAAAGTTTTAATTATGCTGGAGAAACTATTACCTTCCTGCTTTTTAAACAAATATTTTGCTGTATTTCTTATGAGAAAGTGCTTTTTACTTTTATAATCAACTATTCATGAATGCATAGATGAATGTGGGGGTATACAAAAGTCACATGAGTGATATGCCTGCATTCCCAGTTGCATCTGAGTCACAAGCAAGAAAATCCCGCTCTTGTTAATATGTTCCTCCACTTTTAAAAGTCTAATTATTTTGGATCTGTATAACTGGAAAAACATAAAATAAAATAACCATTCTATGAGCTTCCTAACACTGCCAGTCCTGTTAGGGCTGTTATGTCTTGCAGCACAAATTTTATGGAATGGTACCAATCTCTTGTACTACAAAAAACCAAAAAGGAACACTTCTTTCCTGCAAATTAAAGCTGGAGAACTTGAAAGGAAAATAAAAGGAAATAAACTGCCATATTTCCTTTTGTTTTCATTAATAAAAAAGTATTTCTGTTTGATGACCTACATATGTATGTATTTTCCATTGCAGCTTGCTGTTAAATTGTAAGATTCACTATTGTAAGTGGACAGTGAAGGAAAGAAAAAGGGGCTTGATTTTTTTTTTTTTTAATGCGGTTAAGAGTTTTATGACTATTAGCAAAGGCTGTACCATAGCAAAAAGTACGCCTGATAAAACAGAATCTAACCTTACAGTTTACACTTTAAATTCTCCTTGTTTCTATAAAGAATGGCTCCTATGCAGAGAGGTCTGATAATAATTACAAGTGATAGCGTATAATGGAATGGGAAGGACTCGTTTTTCTTTAAAGCAGCAGGTATGCCTCCTTCCTCTCACAGTGTCAAACCTAGATGGAGATAGTGATAAAACATGGTGTGACAATTTCCTCAATGTCTCCCTGTGGGAGCTATTAAAATTCTACTTATGCACGAAAAAAGTCTTGAGTGCCTAGCCTGGTAAAAATTATATGTCATCGTCTAGGAAATGTGGAATTCAATCTTGCCAAAAAATAGAAAACATATTTCATAGACAGTTTTGAATTATTTTTTTTCACTGATTTTTTTTTTTTTTTTTGTCAAAAGCTTTCTATTAGCTAGTTGAAAGTGATGGGTAAATGAGCTCTCCAGGGTCTCAGCCTGGAGTTTCCTCTTTGTTTCAACATCATATAGACATGTTCAGTTCTAAAGCCATCAAGGCCAATTCATTTCCAAAAAACACAAGAGAAAGTTAAATGGTGAGAAAGTGACTAAAAGAAGTGTGATGTTGCCCAGGACTCCCAGGACCAACTTGCCAGAACAATAAAAATTATTGCAACTCAGATTCCATACTTGCTGTAGTCAGCTGGAGTCTTTATTTCAAGGTTGTATCAAACTGCTTTGAATTTTTGTGATAAAAGAGTATTCATGAAAGGTTTTTAATGAACAGCAGTTATTGAGAGTTTACTTAAATGGTCTTTTCTCAATTCTTACTAGTAAGGAAAGAGCTATGTCATATTCTACAAAGAACATTTTTTTAGAATACAATAAATATGTTTAAGCCATCAGGATTACCTGCATTAAACTACAAGAGGAACTCAACAAGCAGCACAATATCTGGGAACTTAAGCAGGAGATTAATGCATGATATAGTGCACTGTCCCAGGCTGAGTGTCCCAGCCCTGCCTTAAGGCTGTGAAGGGGAAGGTAAGCCTGAATTCAAACATGAGCTGACTGACACAAGTAACTCATGAGAGGAAAGAGACTGGACCCTTGTCTTTGCTGTGGGTAGAAGAAAGAACCTTCCTCCCTCATCTGACCTGTCCCTGTATACCAGTCTATTATTGGAGAATGAAGAGCATGTGAGTAACAGGCAGGATCCAGGAGAAGCTAGCCATGCAAAGATGATCCAACCACCCAACCATCTTAGAACCAGTGTCACCAGAAAAGCACATAAGGTATTAGTAATTGGACAGTGCTTTCTGAGAGGCACCAAAGCATCCATTTGCCACCCAGACAATTTCATAGAGACTGCACATGAAATTTCTCTGAAGAAGTTTGCTGCTTACCAGAAGCTCATATTCATGATGTTATTCAGAGGCTGCCAAGCCTGGTGAACCCGGCAGATTATCACCCGCTACTAGTATTACGTATAGGGTCTAATGACCCTCTGATGAAGCAACTTTAAACCATCAAAAGAGACTATATGTCTCTTGGAGCAATAAATGGCTTCATGTCCAACTGGAAACCAGTAACAAGTGGTGTCCTTCAAGGGTCTGTGCTGGGACCAACATCACTTACTATCTTCATTGACCATATAGGAGAATTGAGTGCACCAGCAAGATTTTGGATGATACCAAATTGAGTGGTGCAGTTGATTTGCTTGAGGGAAGACATGCCATCCGGAGGGATCTTGAAAGGTCTGAAGAGTGGGTCCAAGGTCCTGCACCTGGGTTGTTGATATTTCTCAATGTCAATACAGACTAGGACATGAATGGATTGAGACCAGCCCTGTGGAAATGGACTTAGGGATACTGGTGGATTAAAAATTGGATATGGGCTGGCAATGTGGTCCAGAAAGCCAAGTGTGTCCTGGACTGCATAAAAAGAAGCGTGTCCAGTGAGATGGAGAAGGTGATTCTCTCCCTCTGTTCTGTTCTCATGAGACTCTTCCACCTAGAGTACTGTGTTCAGCTCTGGGGGTCCCCAGTACAAACTGGGTCTAGAGGAGGGCTACAAAAATGATCAGGGAGCTGGAACACTCTCCTGTAGAGAAAGGCTGAGAGTAGGGCTTGTTCAGGCTGGAGAAGAGAATGCTCCAGAGAGACCTTATTGAGGCCTTTCAATATATAAAGGGGGCTTACAAGAAAGATGTAAAGAAGCTTTTTCACCAGGGCCTGTAATGACAGGTCAAAGAACAGCAATTTTAAACTGAAAGAGGGTAGATTTAGATTAGATTATAAGGAACAAATTTTTTATGATGAAGGAGGTGAGACACTGGCACAGGTTGCCCAGAGAAGCTGTGGCTGCCCTGGCAGTGTTCAAGGCCAGGTTGGATGGGGCTTTGAGCAACCTTATCTGGTGAAAGCTGTCCCTATCCATGGCAGGGGCTAGGAATCAGATGATCTTTGAAGGTCCAATCCAAACCATTCTATGATTCATTTTAAGACTTATGATGATGGTGATCATGCTGATGGTATTACATATTTTATCGTCACATTGATACTCTCAAAACTGCATCATTTAACTTTATGCATTTTATTTTTGCATTTAACCTGATTTAGAAAATCTGGTTTACTGAAATGACAGCTGCCTGTGAACAGCATGACACTTTTTAGCAAGAAGTGATTCCAAGAGCATCACATATTTTTTAGAATAGAACAATTAATTTTGAAGGTTTACTTGTTAGCTTAGTAGGATATACATATATAAGCATTAAAATGCAAGATTGTACTTGGCACTTTGATCCTGAACATGGCATGCTACTGTAATGAAATAAGTCTTTCTCAACATTACATGCAACAGCAGGTACTTTTTTTAGGTTATTCCTTATAATAGTCTTTTTTGTGTGAAGAATACTAGTGGTACTCACTGCCATTGTGAAAGTTTTGGAAAAACTGTCATGCTTCTGACAGATTTACAAGAAGTGAAGGCTTCTGATATTTTCCTGGTGTTCTCAAAACCAACTACAAAATAGATTTATATATAAAATATACATTAACCACTATAAAAGAACAACTTCTCATAGGCATCCTCTAGTAAGCGTGGCTAGTTTAGAAATACTATTTAAAGTATTTCTGTAAAAAAATCTATCTGCAGTTATTTGCTGTGGACTTTCTGTTTTCTCTAACTATTTGCAATCTGGGAAAATGCTATAAGGTTCTTAATGTTTTGTATACATTTTTTCATAGTAAGTTCACTATAAATTTGATATGACAATTATTTTTGTCTTGTAATTTTATTACTTTAAGGTGTTCCAGGCAAAAAACTTGTAAACCCATCATTCACACTATTTATTCTTGAAGATGTATAAAAAAATCATCTTTCATGCCACTGCATAGGAAATTTTTTTAGTCTTCTATTTGGTAGATCATACCTGGCTTTTTCAGCAGCACAGCTTTTCTAATCCTTTGAGACTAGCCAAGGAATTCACTCAAATCTCACCTGCAAGCCTCATAAGAACTTTCTTAATTTTAGTATGAATTCTCAAATTGTTCCAGGATTGAGAAGTCTACTTTGTATTAATCCACATTTAATCAGCATATGATTAAAATATGCTATGATATTATGTCTGATAGAAGCAATACTGCTACAGTAGCTCACTGCCTAAAGTATCTTAAATCAGGTGAGTTTACATATATCACAAGTTCATTTGCCAAACTTACAGATTTGCTGAACTCCTAGGCCAATTAACCTATAAAATAGCAAAATACCACAAGACTACTATGAGAGAGATTTTTATTTAAAAAGTGAAAGTAAGTTAGGATTTATTAAAGTAAAACTAATTACATCCCCAAGTATGAATGTGCTATCTCCAGTCCATAGTGATTTTCACAGAAGCCTAAATGACATATTAGTGGTCAAACAAAATTTCTGAAGTTGAGATTTCAAATATCATTAGACTTTCTTTTATGACCTTTTGTCATGCATTCATTATGTTATTTAACTAAGGCTTAGCAATCAAATAATCTCATTGACCTAAGGAAAAAAAATATGTAAATATTTATGAACATAAATCGGAATATGCATCGAAATATTCTGGAACAAATGTTGCACATTTAAAAAATTTATCATTATCAGGGTTTTCTGAAGTGCTCTAAATATTTCTGTAGCCATTTCTTCAGTAATGCTGTGACTGAAATCAAAACAGGTATCTAGTTTCATTTCTATTCATTTGTCTATAGCTTGAGATGATTCTGGAACATCACTAATTTGCTAAATCTTTGCATAGGTTCTGGCTGAAATATTACTAGGAATATATATGTCTAAGGATTCTGTAATTTTAGCTGAAATGGAATTTATTTTGGAGATAATTTCATTAGCTTATAATGTCGGTTCTGTATAGTTAACAAACTTTTATATCTATTTAACTTTTATATCTATTTAACATTTCCTACTTTAAAATAGCTTTTTTTACCTTCTAACTAACCACAAATATTCAACCCACCTCCATAAATTCCTTCCTCTTTCTCATGTTGTAGATCAAATTTAAACATGTATGACTTTTTACTTTTCTCTCTCTTGCACCTAAGAACTCTCTAGGAATTTTGAAAGAATTAAAGTAAGCTAATGCCACTTAAAGTTATGTAAAATCCTTTTAATAGTAGAGAAATTAATGCAGACAAAAGGTGAATTTCTCATGATCTATTTAGAAGATTGCTAACAAATTATGGATTAAAGCCAAGCTTTTTATTTTATATTGTACAACTTAATCATAGATTATCTTTACAAAGGCTTCTTAGTCTTGTTCATCATTGGTTTTTCTCTGTGCCTTCTACAGCTGGTCACTGAACAGTCTATCTCTTTTGCTACATAACATCTGGAGAACTCCCGGAACAGAAAAGAAGTTAGGGGAGAAGGTCAGGAGGTCTACTCATATCAGTTAACAAGCACAGGCTTTTTCCTTGTCATAATCCTAATTGGAGTGCGTATGAATTTTTACATTAAGGACATACAATGGAATTTCCTTAGTGTTTCTCTTCTATTTAGTGAAGTCACAAATTATGAAAATAGTGGAAAGGGTGAGAATGTAGATCCACAAGTCTGTTGTATATAAAATTAAGAGGTATTTACATGTCTCTTTAAATTTGTGACATTTCAGTATGAATTTCTATTCCTTATTTAAAATAAATAATATAAAATGAGACAAATTAAATGCATAGATAAGTTTTAATATTTTTATGCTTTTCATTCTTTTCTATTTCTATATCATGTCATTTCTCACAGAGATATCCTCAGTTTTCAGGCTAAGTTTATGAAAAAATATTTCCAATGGGCTAATATTTGTCATCCATCTTCTAACATGTTGAAATTTGTTTTTGTTTTAAGAGAAGATGAAGAACTGACATTTTACCCCACATAAGGGGAAAATTCTGTATTTTCATTAGGAGTCAGATATTTTTTAATAAAACAGGTTGTAGTACAGAAATATTCAATATAATAGAGATAACCAAGGACACTAATACAATTGATGCTGATATAATTCAAAAGTTAAGTAATAAAATTCAAACAAATATCCATCTGATGTGAAAATACTGTATTTATTTTTAGAGGAATCCCTCTGAAATAATTTTGTGGAGATTGAAATCTCTTCTTAAAACACATTTCCATAAATCTGGATTTTTTATTTTCTGTGAAATATTTTCAATCACCTCTGGAAAGTACCTCCTTTTGTTGTTCTAGTGGATATACCCTTTGTGTAATACTGTTTTCTGGACTCCAAACAAGAACCCAGGAACACTCTCCCAGCTCTCTACAAGACCAGATTCCATGCCAAGAAAATGTAATCTCCATTCCTTTTGAAGAATCATATTTTCCAGTTTAGCAATCTGACGTATTTTTTTCACTGCCTACTGAGATGCTGTCAATAGAAGAAAGTGGTGATTAGGATATTTTAAACACAGTAACATGATGCTGATATATTCATATTCATGTTAAAAAAAGATCAGTCACAAAACTTTAAAAATTTAGGGATTCCTTAGAATAAAGAATGTCACTATATGTAATACATATCTGTGATACTGCATGGAGTATGTGATGTATTGGGCTTTAATTGTCTTTTCAGCATTTGCAATAGCAATCCGATTTGTTTTATAAAAGAACAATGATTATTTTTATATCCCAGCTGATACAGCCTTTTAAACTCATCTCTATTAATATCTGAGACTCAAGAATTTACGTAAAAGTGCCATAGGCAGACCCACTTTTCCTGCTAACCCGGGGTGAGCATTTTAGATTTTGTTCTCCTCTAGGACAAAACAATTATTTCTTTTTGACATAAATTCCTAACAAGCCTTTTTTGTCCTCAGCTGTATGTAACAACGTTGTTCTTATGCTAATTTGATGCTGTGGGATCATAACCCCCTACTGATGCAACAAATTTTAAAGTGTTAACAAAATTACTGTAAGCACTGCAGAAAATGTAAAATAAAAGGTTGCTGTTTTCCAAATATGCCATTCTTGAATGTACACTGTGGAATTCTTGGTGTGTGCGTTCATCTAATAGCCACTTATTTTCAAGGTAATTATGCAATTTAATAAAAGAAACTCTGCAGGAATATAAAAATTGCTGTTCCCCCTATTATATGGAAACAGTTAGAAGTTGCTTTTGTTTTCTAAAACAACTGAGGTTTACAGAGATTTTCCTACTTAAACTTTGCAAAGCCTGTGTTCACCCCTAAGGGGACTTACAGACAGCTTAATGCTCACTTTGTTAGAAAATTAAGATACTCCAGGGACAAGACAGTAAAATAAAGTTAATTTTTCCTCTGCTCCAAAGAATTTCTTACCAATAATTCACTGACACACCCCCAAATCCATTTACAACACTTTGGATTTTTACAAATTACAAACACTTGTCTTGATTTAAATGAAAATAATAAAATAAACCAGTGTAATTATTTTCCCTCTTTTACCCTTATAACGAAATATATATATAGTTTTAAAAGCATATAATACTGTATGCTATAGACTGAAGGATGGTCAAGTCACACTCTGTCTCTCTGATCCAGAAATAGGTTATCTTTAGGGATAAATACAGTCTATGAAAACATGAATTTTGATGAACATATTTTTTCTTCTTTTCTTCAAAATTGTAAAAATTGCACAGTGTTTAAAACCACAGAGGAATGTGATGTTTCTTTTTCTGCAGCAAATTGTACATTTGGGGGTTTTCTCCATTTATTCTGGTACATACTTTTAGGGAAGAAGTAAACAGATAAATGGAGGTGCAATCCAAAGGGAATTGCAGGAGGAGCATTTTTATTTTGTCTGCACGGTTCGGTTAGCTTCACTTTGTTTATTATTGCCTTGATGTTTATTACTTGTATTCTCCTGGCTCTTATCTTCTAATAGTAATCAAGACCTCTTCATACTGTCTGTAAAAGCTTATCAGAATAATAGATCAACAAAAGGGATTTATATGTATGGATTTCACAAAGGTAACCTTTCATGATTCTCTAACAAAAATTAAAGTAATTTTGTTATTTAATTATGAAATATGTAACCTCATTTTAGACTTCTATAGCATGAAACTATTGAAGCTGACACCTGAATTGCATTTACCCATGAGCTGATGAGCTCTGAGAGTTAAGCATAGGCAACTACCAAAGTATAGGCATCTTCCCAGGTTCTTCATACCTAATTACTACAAGTAGAAAGTTTCCTCTAGAGAGAGACCACTTTCATTCTGTATCTGACAGGTAGAAATTAGTTGCCTAATGGAATGGAATAGTTCTGCAAATTGAAGGAATTAAGGAATTAAGTAAGCTTTTTTAATTTAATCTCCTTTTAAATTAGATTTTAATTTGGATTCAAATGTGAGGTTGGTCACATAAACCAGTTTATTTTGGATGACTTCCAATAATTTTGTATTGTCTTTTGCCCATATATCACGTCTGTTGTCTTTTAGCTAATATTGACAAACACTGTGACTGACAATGAAGTACTCATATGATACTAGCTGCATATGATATTATGGAGTAAGTACAGCTGAAGTGACAAAGCCATCACAGGTGAAAGAGGGAAAAATGAATAAGCTTAATTTTCCTATTTCTATGGATTTTTTTTTTACAAGGTTAAAGTAACATATATAATTAACATATATAATATGATCGCCTAAAAAATAAATTCCTGAACAAGTAATGTCTTTCTCAATTCCCTTTGCTTTTGAAGCAGATTCTCAAGTTGAATATGATGCTGGAAAAGCTCATGACTCTACTGAGATATAACCTCTTTAAAAAGAGATGTTGAAACATAACTGGTATTATTGATTTAATTTCAAATATTTGGGAAGCAAACCATCAATAAACCATTGGTTTTATTTATGGTTTTCTCTCTTATGCACTTTATTTTTCTTTTCTTTCTAAATTACTTTCCCATTTACCTATCCTGAAAAGTAAAGCTTCTAAATTTATTACAGTGTTCTTGTTTTAACATGTTAGCTTCTGACAACAAACCTTTAAGAGAAGGAGAAGATCTTGCATGGTGACCTAAAAAGTTTCTCTATTTCTTTCCTTTTGGACATTTATTTTTATATCCATAGAAAGAACTGACAAGAACAACATTTTTAAATATTCAGTTCTATTGTAATTCTCTACTCAGTGCTGACTACAGTAAGATATCATTTGTGCTTTCCTGTCCTATTATGGCGTCTTCCAGGGAGCTTTCCCCCCTTATGCATCTTTTCTGATCTCAATATATTAAAAAAAAACCTTCTCACCTGTGAGATGTGAAGATGAAAGGAGGCTGCATTACACCCAGTGTGGCCAGAAGAGGAACTTCTTTTAAGGACATTTTTCTACACAGATTTTGTGGAGATACTCAGCAACATTTGTGACTAACTCCACTGATAGCATTTAAGGAATCAAAAGGTCTGGCTTGTTCCTTAAAACAACTGTTTAACTTGGTTAGGAAATAATTCCCTGGTTACTGTAAAACAGCAGAGACTATACTGTAAAGGTAACTCCTCATACCATGAAGCGCCTTGACTTTCTGCTAACTTACGTTTTGATGGCCAGAATACAGAGAAAAAAATCACCTTCATGTTATTAAGAGCATCTGAATAATACTGCCTTTAACTTCAGTCTTCTAATCTTTTAAACTATGCCATCTAAAGGGCTGTTTCATATCAATTTAGGCTAGGAAAATATACTTACATTTGGTTGTTTTGTTTCTTGTAGACACTACAGACCAAGCAAATGAAAGAGCAGGACAACTACATTTGCACACAAACTCAGAATTGTCATTCAACCACTGTAATGATACCAGATATCCCAGGAAACTCTTGGAGTATACAGGTATCACTAGCTGTGCATTTCTGTTTATAACTACATATTTTCAAACACAGAGTTCAGAATGGGAAAATCAACAGATAACTTTGTAAACTCGCCTAAGGCTCTAACCATTAAATGAGGCTCTTCCTGTACAGTACTAATTTCCAGAAATTTCTTTCATGAAGTAGCCAGCAAAATAAGCATAGGACATAAGAATATATCTGCCTATGTTACTCTGCGAATGCAGGAGTCTCTTGAGAGCAGAAAGTGAAAAATATAAAAAGGAAAAGAAAACAGAATAAAAAATTAGATCCAGTGGAATATTTTCAGGCACATAATCTAATATGAATTTGTGCCAAGACTGATAGACTGCATGTCCTTGAGACAGGGAAAAGATAAATCTTTGGTTTTCCAAACATCACAAAGTAAACAGAAAGATTTCTTCAGAATCCTTAATGAGAAAAAATTAACCAGCTTAAGTGCTGGAAGAGAATGAACTATCCAACAATTATTTTGCAAAAAAGCAAATAAATGTTTAACAGTGGCAGCTCCTGATGGCAGAGAAAGAGGAAGCATATACTTTGTGAAATAATAAGTACAGTTTCATAAGCAGGCAGAATTAGAGGAGGAGAGTATGAAAAGATCTTTGAAGTCATAAGGCCATAACACTTGCGGGAAAACAACAAAATAATTATTGGCAGGTCTGTAATTCACTGTATGTCAAATGCAATATCACAGAGAATCATACAGAACAGTTACAGTTGGAAGGGACCTTAGAACCCATTTAGTTCCAACCCCCCTGCCATTAGCAGGGACACCTTCCACTAGACAAGGTTGCTCAAAGCCCTGTCCAACTTGGCCTTAAACACTTACAGGGATGGGGCAGCCACAACTTCTCTGGGCAACCTGTTCCAGTTTTCTTTTTTTCCCCTTTTTAAAAATGGGTGGTCTATTTCCCTTTCCTGTTTTACAGTCAGCACGAACTTCACCAGACTGCTGCTACTTCTCAAATATGATAGATAATGGCTTGGGTTACATAATAGCCAATGACTTGGGTTATATAGTACCCAGTGATAATAATGGCTCAGGATATATAATCTTCTGTGCTAACTGAGGATGGCCTTAAACAGTAAACCAGATGAATCATCTGTCACCCAGGCTAGTCCTTCAACTGTCTTCCAGACTCAAAACTCTAACAGCTCTTTGAAAAGAAAGGTACGAATAGTGATTTTGCCAGAAGGAAAACAGGAGATTGTGTGATGGTGTGATAATATATAGAGATTTAACCCATTAATCTACTTTTCTTATGTAGTCTTTTTTTTTTTTTTTTTTTTTATTTCTTTTGAAGCAATTCAATAGATGCAACCCTACATTACAAAAGAGCTGCTAATTTATTTCATGGTAGGCGTCTTTGTACAAAAGTTACATTTAAAGGATTTGTAAATTTTCCAAAAAGCTGAGCTTAAATGACAGCATTTCAATGTGTACTTTGCATTAAAGTTTTTTCAATACAGCTCTTGGAGTAATCAGAAGGAAAGACAGCCTTGCTGCTCCAGACCTTCTGCTCCTTCTGCTGGGAAAACACAGTGCAGCTTGTCACAGAAGTTATGACATCAAAGCATTCCAGAGTAACTGAAATGCTTTTGAAGAAAAGAAGTATTTTGGATGTGATATCCTTATATATTTTTCTCAGCAAGGACATTGCCTACAAACTGCCATAACAAAACTGAATTGTACAGTCTGAAATACAGAAATCTTTCAGTTTCCACATGTAGGCTACAGATGTTGAGGTTTGTGTACAGAGGGGAGAAGTACTTAAGTGCGCCCTATATACACTGTATATGCATTGCATAGTCCTTCAGGTATCTTCAAGCTCTTCATCAGAGATTGTAGTGATAGGACAAGAGGTAATGAGTTCAAACTTAAACAGGGGAAGTTCAGGTTGGAAATAAGGAAGCAGTTCTTTACTGTGAGAGTGGAGATGTACTGGAACAGGTTGCCAAAGGAGTGGTAAATGCTGCATCCCTGACAGTGTTCAAGGCCAGATTTGACAGAGCCTTGGGTGACATGGTCTAGTGTGAAGCATCCCCATGGCAGGGGGGATTGGAACTACATGATCTTAAGGTCCTTTCCAACCCTAACCATTCTATGATTCTATAAGCTGCGCCACAAGCAGTGATGTGCTATATGACTAGTGGCATACTGCACTGCCTTGTGTGTGATTACTCTAAATTTTCTCAACTAGTAACATGGGGGTTTAATTTTTACCATTTGGTCTGTGTCTAGGAAGGTATGGGTTGTTTTCTTTTAATACTATTATCTCAATTGCTCTTACACAAATTTCAGCTCAAAAAAGTACACAGAAAACAGCTATCATTTCTGTCCTAGTGGAGTGATAGATCTCATATCTTGAGATCTCACAGGACTCTGTATGTCCCTGGAAAAGAAGCATAGGAAGGTTCCATTTCCAGTCTGATTTAGCCCCATTGGTACTGTGGCTGGTGAACCCGGGCCGCATCCGCCCGCTGCTGAATTTACCCAGGGCAATGATAACTAAATAAACTAGTGAGCAATAATGTTTCTATCTATTTTTTTTTTTTTTTTTTTTAATCACTATATTACTCATCCCATTGAACGGAGTCCTTTATGACTTGTGAACCAGAAGTGATAGGCACTGGAGAGATACTCCGTTGATAGAACTTGTGAGGAGTCATCATGAATCGGTCTCAAGAAAAAAATCATCTTATTTCCAGGCTATACCTGAGCACTATAATGTAATGAGATATTTAAAAATCAGATTCAAAAGAGAAAAATCCCTCACTAGAAGGGAAAAATGCTTTTAGGTGCTTCTGAGGGAAGCCATGTTTCTTGTTAGTGCTACTGCAGGTGCAAAGAACACTGAAGTGTATAGTGTAGGACAACACAGGTTGAATCTAAAATACAAACTTTTACAGACAGCTTTCCTTATCCATTTATTCAAAGCATTTTGGTTCTTTGGAACATTTTTATTACACTTGGCTGAATAGCTTTGGACATATGGCTTGAAATAACTGCCTTCTATTTAATATCCTTTACTTCCTTCATCCTATGGAGTCAGAAACTTGAATGTCCTCGTAACTCTTGTGGATGGCAAACAAAGCAAATGAATCTGCAGAAATCTTAGCCTTGGCAGAGTACCAATAGATTAAAAAAATATTAAAATAAATTGTCACTACATGATATTCTAATGACAGATTCTTCATCACTAATGGATGTCTATCAATGAGCCTCTTAGGTGCGAGGCTGTCCTGAGCTGGGTGTTTGTAGAGTTTTCAGTGAAAACTGAGAAAGAAGAATAAATACAGAAGATTCTCTCTTCACCTTTCTTCATGTTTACTGATATTATTAAGTTTCTCCTATAATCCAAAAAAAGGTTTATGAATAATTTGGCTTTTAAAAAAAATTATCCACATAACTTCCACTCTGTTAACCATAACTTTAATAAGATTTTTAAAATCATATTACATGCTCTTAAAATAATTTTATTTAAAGCATATGTGTACTTCCAGGTATAAATGCAGTTGTTACACATTCTAAATATCTGAGATACTGTTTTAGAGTACTTGTCTCATAGTCATGGTCTCTTTTGCAACTTGCTAAAGAAGTGAGTGTTTCCTTCTCTTGTGAAAATTCATATGCTATCCATAACACAGCATGGAAATCAGATTTCTGAGTGAGCTTCAGCTGACTTTGTCTTCAAACTTTAAAATAGTAGACATGAATAGTATATTTTTAATAAAAAAGTAGTCTGAAATCCTATAATTTAAATGAAAACTAAATTTTACAATTTTAAATTAAAGCAAATAGTAATTATTTTTGCTAAAAGTCCTACTTTCTTGTTAAGAGCTATAGCCCATGAGGATAAAATGGAAATGATAATTTATAATTATTAATTAATTAACTTTCTATGTTAGCAAAGATAGATCTAAGTTCAGATTTTCATTTAAAAATCATGCTTGTATATATAAGAAAAACTCAATCAAGCTTGGGTATTTCACAATATATCATCTGAATCTATCCTTACTCCAAATGAAAAATAATTTTATTCCAAGGGAAAAACGCAACCAACTTTAAAAGAATTTGGAATCAAAATGAAAACAGAACAGAATTTTCACATGCAAAAATTAACTGAATTATTTCAGCATCTGCCATGGCCTTAGCTGGTAAACTTAAATACAAGAAACTGGGCAAATGCTGTCTTATGAGTCAACCCAGCTTTCGGCACTGTATGTCTAAATGTTTTAGACAAGTAGGCATTTTACAAAAACTTACAAAAATGAATTTCACTATTTTACTTTGTTCAACTCAGTATTAGTCCTAATTCTTGTTCGCTTGAAAATGTTTGAGTCAAAGCATGATAATGCTAGATAAAAGACGTGGTGAACTTTATAAGTTTTCAAGGCTATCTTGAAAACCTAGTCTTTTAATGCCTTAGTAGATTGTATTTTTTTAAATTAAATCACTTTAAAGCACTTAGCTAATGCACTCATTCAATGATGAAACCAAAGCATATGCACCAACAGTTCCAACAGGTAAAAAGTAAGAAAGAATACAACAGCTTTGAAATTGTAGTACAGACTGACGATCAAAACACTCAACAAATTATTGTAATTCATGACAATCATATGATTTCTGAAATGAAAAAAGTTTCTGCCTGAAGGAAAGTTTCATGGCTACATTAAACACCTGAAAATAAAGGGTTTATAAAAGATATTGTTATCTGAGCTTCCACTTTGGTACTGCAAGGAGCCTTACTATGATACATTTAACGGATTTCAAGTGAAACTGTACTGTACCACGTGGCATTATGTCACCAGACTCCTGTTCATGGAAATACATTAAAATAACTTGATCATAAAATTTCAGAGTTCTATGTCCTGCCATAAAGCTTCCTTACCCAGTCCCTTCCTACTCCAAGAAAAATGCAAGCATGCTTTTCTTCTTACATACTGTACACATGACTCATATCAAAATTCAATCATTCTCAATTAACACTCAAAATTTTCCAATAATTATGCTGAAGGCAGCACCAGCATGCACAAAGCGATAAGGGAGTCAGGGACTAAACTGTGCATAAACTCACTAATAAAAGAAAAGGTCACAGGCTGATATTACTGAAATTTGATTAGATTTCAGGTCCATGTCTTAGAAATCAATGTTTTTTTGGCTTCGGCATTTCTGCTCTGAAGTCAGACACTCTCTGGGGCCCCGAGTCTAATCAGAAGCTGTACCAGTGTTACATCCTCTCCTGGGCACAAAGACAGCAAGAAATAAGAGGGGCTTTACAGGTCGAACAGACAGGCTTTGCCATTCCTACTGCTGAGTGGTTTGGGGAGCTGAAAGGGAAAAGCTGCAGCTGCAGCTGTGAAGTGAAGTAACTGTTATGTCAGGCAATGCCCACAGGAAAGGTAAAGCCAGTGCTGGGGATTTTAAGGCTCTTTGATAGCTTCCAGTAGCAATCTAGTCAAACCAGGACAAGTCCACAAAGGACTCTTCACATAAACACTGCTGCAGAGTGGTTACAAATATGGAAGCTACAACCTGAATTTAATCCCACAACTGAAAAAAACACAAAAGGCCCCTGAAACAGGCTTTAGATATATGGTGTTCCTATAATGTGAAAACTGACAGATAACAGGAAATAATGAAAGTTTCCTAACTCTCTGCTGATCCATATGTTGTTCTGAGCATGAGTGGAAATCTGTCAACTCCTGCTGTCCCACTTTTCTTTTCCTCTGCATGTTCAACCGAAGAGTTAAACAGATTGCCACATGTGTGGCACCGACATCGCAACTTTTCATAGAAGAAAGCAAATGATCTGATGGAAAAAATGTAAATTTGAAAAAAATTAGTTTCCAGTTGGAATTACTTCTGATTTGCATCATTAAAAGAATGTGTTCTAGCAATAAAAAAATTGATGGGGCAGAAGAGAGGATTAAGCCTATAAAACTCAGAAAAAATCATTGATTAGAGAATTAAAAATGAAGGAGAAATTTTTTCCTCACAGTCAAAGCATATACTTCTATATATTTATTTTTTTATATATAAATAT
>NW_009913153.1:183557-211382 GCF_000696875.1 Nestor notabilis | reverse complement strand
TTGTGCGGGTGCGGGGTGCGTGAGGGTTCCCGCGCCTGGGTGCGGGTCTGTGCGCGGCCGCGGGTGTCCCCCAGTCCCACGGACACCTCGTGGGGACACGTCCTGGCGGAGCCGCGGCTCCCTCCGTGCCGGGGCTGTGATGGCATTTCCCGCCTCATCGGGGAGGTGGAGGAGATCGGCGGCAGAACAATCGAAAGCGCAAACTTCGCTTTTCCCATTACTTGCTTATAAACTGGATTCAAACTAATAGTTAGGCAAAAAGGCAGCTAGATTTCAATGGAGTGAAAGTAGAATCCAAGTTGTTTCCCGGCTTTGTAGGGTGGAGGTGGTAAGTGATTGTCATGGATATTTCTGCACATTTTGAGACTGTTTCCTTTGCCCTTTCATTACAAATTTTTAAGCCCCTTGCCCATTTTCAGCTTTTTCCATGCTCATTTTCTTTTGGGAAGCAATTCAGTGCCTGATGAGGGGCTCGGAGCTCCAACTCAGGCACCAGAGAGGACAAAGGGCTCACACTGTTGGTTTGGACAGCGATGTGGCTCTATGGACACCAAGCACCTCCTGGCTTGCCTTAGTTTCTTCTCTTTGCAGAGCAGCTCTGGCTCCTTCTCAAGCCAGGCTGAAAACTTCAGTGTTTCTGGACCATTCAGCATACGTAGGAGCAACATTTTGGGGAGGAGGGGTGGCCACTGAGGTTATTAGTCCCATTCATGTTGGCCACATGAGTCATGCAGGTCCTCTCTGAAGCAATGCCATTCGTTTCTGACACCAGGTTTTGCTCCCAGGTACACACAAGAGCCTCAGTTTAACGTGGGCTGGGCAACTTGGGACTCACCTACTCAGTGTTGATGGGACCTACATTTGTAAGCATTATCCCTGGACAAGCTTGCTTTGGCTTAGCGGCGTCTCTGAGACCATGCCCCTCACACTGGGCTGCACAAAACACATGCCCTTCCCTCCAAAAGACAGCAGACGGATGCGTCCACCCTCCTTTGTCTGCAGCCTCACCCAGGCTCCTCCCCAGTAGGAATACAGCCCTGCATCTAGGGAAAACAGGAACCCCCAGGAGATGGGTTATTCAAGGATAACGGGTGGGTTGGGTGTTTATTAATGCAAGGTGAAAAGCTGTAATTAAGTTTTCAGGACTGTGAATCTGGAGTGAAAAGAAGCTAAACCTGAACAAGGCACCTAAGCCCTAGACAAGGACGAGGCTGTAACACACCCTTTTCTCCAACATTTCTCACTAGCTAATTTTGGTAGCTCATGTACAACACCCTGGATGTTTGGGTTGGTGTTTTTATTAAATCCCATTCCCAGGTGCCAGGCATACTGAATGAGTGTGCTTGTTCAGTTCAAGCAGCTTCAGGTAGATGAGAGTAGGATGGGGAGGAAAGAACAGGCATGCAAAAATCAGGTGCTGCAATGCCGACTGTTGGAGCATTCACATTCCTGTGTATCTGCCAGCCCAAGTGACCAGGCTGAGTTATAAAACCAAGCATCTCTCTTTCCTAAGGGATCAGCTCTTACCAATTATTTCATTATTTTTTTCTTCATGAATTAGTAAAGAATCAGTGCTGCTGCTAATGGAAATGTGTCTCTAAGTACTTTTAAAAAGTCATTTCAGAGAATTTACAAGGAGAAAATATTCAGATAGTTTCTGTCCTGTTGTGAAAAGGTAATAGAGAAAGGAAAGAAAATGTTTAATGCCTCACACTTCTCCTTCAGCACTCTGTGTGCTCCGCTGTGTTTGCTGAGTGTGTCGTGTTCTCCAGTGGAGTTCCCATGGAGCTGCCTTGTACAGACAATTGCACCATGTCTATCCAAGAGCTGTGCTTGTTCCAGCTATTTTCCTTTCCCATTCCAGCAGAGGTAAATAATAAAGTTTCCCAGGGTCAGCATCTGACACATTGGTCCATGGTACGAAAAAGTCTTCATAGCAGTCTTCGTTGCCTCCTCCTCCCCCCTCCTTCCCACCTTGGAGCTGTAAGAAAACAGAGGTGATGTTTTAATCTTGAAAATAAAAGTAAAAAGAAGGTAGCATGAGAGATGCTAAGGTGCAGGCCCAAGGCAAAAAGTCTCCCAGACTGTCTCCCTGCCTGGAAATAGTGATAGATACCTGATGTCTGTGCTTCCCTCTCCTAGGAGTGCAGGCTCCTAGGAAATTGTGTTTGTGTACCCTGAGTCTTTGGGTACCCCAGGAGCAACGACCGCTGAGCAACTACAAAGGTGAAAAAGAAATGGTGCCTTGAGACCTCTCTGCCGACTTTACCACCCTCAGCCCTCCCTCAGATCAGCTAATCACACCTGCAAGGGCAGTTTCTGAAGTACAGGTTCATGCAGCAGGAGTGGGAACAGAAGATAAAGCCAAGTGTTTGATTGGCTGCACAGCTATTGAATGCTCAGGTTTGCAACAGAGAGAACTGTTAGTCCAAAGTCAGCTGCTGGTCCCTAGTGATTTCCAGTGCATGGCAGAGTGCAAACCCTTAATTTCAGCTACAAGCTTCTCCTCACAGTGATGTTTCTGGCATAACTGGTAAATACCCACAGTGCAATTGCAATGTGTGGTGTGACTATTTGCAAGGAAGCCGGGATGTGCAGTGCAGTGGGTGGCATGGGCAGAGCACTTGGTACTTCCAAGCTCCTGTCTCTAGTCACTAAAAAGGCTTCTAGCACAGATAAAGCTCAGCCAAAGTCTCTCTCCATCACTTGCCCCTCTAAAAGGGACATCTGTGAAAAGTGGACCTTTTCAATCAAGTCAAATAATCATCTTTTACCACTTGTATTTTAGCAGTGTGTAAAAACCTGAACTAGATTCAGGCTGCTTTCACTGGTGCTGTATAAACAAATTGTTAGGCAAGATAATGCCAATAGCTGCTGTTGAATAGGTCTTTGATCTGCCGGGGACTGTGGGCTCAGCTAAAGTCAGGAGGCTAAATGGAAGAAGTAATTCGGTGAGGCTAAATAGAAGAAGTGATTCAGTGAAGTGGAAGAAGTGAGAGGGTTGGAAAGCACAGACACTACCTCTGTGGACAAGGAGCACCAAAGCACGACCAGGTCAGAAGTGCAGCAGTGGTGTCTGAGGAACTGCCTGGGTGCCCAGGCAAGGGGAAGGGGTTTATTGTCTGTGCATGCATGCAGGAAAAGCAGCACGGAAAGGGTTGTGAGGGTGATACTGAAGAGGTTCTTCAGGCTCAGCCTTACTAGAGGGGCTACTGGAGACAGAGTCAGGACACTGCCTGTTCTTAGTTCTCTTCACCCTGTTTTCAGGCAAAGAGGCCAGCATTCACGTCTTACATAAATAAACTGGCCTCCTGACAGCAAAACCATTGCAAGGCCACATATGCAAGCTTGCCACTCAAACAGTGCAGAGAACACAGCTTCCACCCCACTTCAGGCAGAGAAGGTAAGGACACAAGACAGCCTTTTTATAGCTATGGCTTCTTTTCAACTGTCTGTGCTATTCTGTAGGAGAAACGAAATTTTTGAAGGACTTCTGGGAGATGTTTGAACCCTCCTAGTGCTGCTTTTTTCTTCCTTTTTGCATTATCAGTGTGGCAACAATAGCTCAAAGCCAGCTCATCCGAAATTCCTTTAAACTGGAAACAGGGTTGTGATCCTTGAGCATGTCTCGGAAGATGGAGATTAGACAAAATCAGGTCTGGATAATGATGTTCCCATCTTGTTACCCTGACACCAACCAGCTCAGCAGATGGATCTAGACAGGAAGGAAGTACAGTGCTGGAAACCCGACAAGTAATGGGAGAGCTGGAAGGGAGTCCAGTTCCTACAGTGATCCCAAACACTGCAGCAGCCAAGTTTAAGTAAGTCTTCATGAGGAACGTGCCTGAACTAACCCTACTTTTTCCCCCATGGCAGCCCCTCCTATGTGTTTGCGTGCTAGGATGCAGTGGGTCAGGCTCCAGCCCTGATGCAGATGTCCCTGTTGCATAGCTGTGGGACCTCTCACTTGACCGGTGTCATGCCTTACAAAAGGCATTGCTGGTGGGGGGCTGGCAACCTGCCTAATCCCCCCAAGCTGTCTACCCCTTCCTCAGTGGTGAGGGAGCCTGTTGGCTTTAAAGTCAGCATTCACCAATCATCACTTATTGGTGCTGGTGGGGTTATGAAGGTGTCAAGAATGCCTGAAGATCTTCACAATCTGGAGGTTGCATTATGGCTTATTTTCTCAGCTATGAAAGCATTGTTTTTCTTTTTCTAGCTTGAAGCTACCCAGGTTTTTATGCACATCACAGCGTCTAGAAGTGAAATTAATGCGTAGCTGTTTGCCAGCAAACGCTTTATGCATTCAGTTTTTCAAAGCAGGAACCTACTTGTGCGTACATGAAAGAAGTATGTGTGTGATCTGTATTTGCACCTACCCAAGTCACATGTTAGCTAGGCAAACTGAGGAAGTGTTCCCACCGCTGGGGAGTTATGGGCCATGCTGCAAATGAACACGTTTCCCTTCTGCAAATACAACTCTGGCGCAAGTGAATGCAGAAACGGGTGCCAAGAAGCATCCAGGTTACTTGTACTCACAGATCTGGGGCTAGTTCCTGCTACTGTTGAAATGACTTCAAAATAGACAGGATCAAGCTCAAAACTCCAGAAATTTTTGCCTTGGTTTCAAGCAATTCTATGAAACTGAAGCCAACAAACTCTGAAAATAGAAGTTCATAACTACAGTGTTGACACTGTAGCAGAGTAGTGTTTTTCCTGTCTTGGTGTCCTGCACTTGCTCTGTAGATCTCTTTCAGTACATTAGTTTCTTACCTTTTGCATTCCAAGTTACTTTGATCCCATCACTTTGCACTTTCTTGAATTAGTTTTTTATCTCTAGCATACCAATCTCCCCCCACTCCCTAAACTAAGCCCGACATGTTTTAAATGCCAAGATCAGAGATCTGCATTGCAGTTACTTTTTGAACATAAAATAAATAATGAAGAGAAAGGTGTTGGAATTCCAGATTTCATCCAACATGTTTCAGCCCTGGTTTTCCTTTTCATCAGAAACAAGTTAATCTGGTTGGGCGTCAAAGCAACCAAAACATTTTTTACCATCATGTTCTTTCCTGGTCTTATCCTATTTTTTTTAATGATGCAGGGGTGTGTATGTTGTCTGTTACAACCACGTGGTTCTGACCCCACTGCCCAAATACTTCATGCCCATGTCCTCAACCTGGCAAACCCTGTGCATTACTGCAAGAGCCACCCTGAGGTGCCCTACCTCCCACCCCACTCATGCTATGGTGCCTGTAAAGCACACTGTCCATGAGGTCTTTGGGCTTTTCGTGCCCTGGGATCTCCTGTGGTATTTGCTGCTCATCTGTCCCCAGACATCTGTGTCTGCAGCCTGCTGCCCCACAGCAGGAGAGGCTGTGACGAAGTGCAGGTGCCAGAAGTGTTTGCTTCCTTTGTGCAAAGCAGTTTGGCTAGAAAAGCTAGTTCGCTCCTTCTGTAGCCTTGAGCTCCATCTGTACCCTGGCATGAAAAGATGAACTAAGGTCATCTTTCCCCTTTCCATATCACTCCCAGGGCCATAAATCAACCTGTTAGAGTGGTGGGAAACAGAAATGGTCTGCTGGTACAGAAGGGAAATGAAGAGAGGAGTTTGTTGTTTGGAAACAGTCAATTCTCCATGTCCAGCAAAGATAATGCTGGGATCACACTATGACTTCAGAATAAGTTTGTCTCACAAGAACAGCCCCCAGCCCAAGAGAAGGAAGTAACATGGTCCTGCTGGTGACTGGAGAAGGGCTCCAGAACTTTAGGAAGGCTCACCTACCTATCTGATCTCACAGGAGCAGCAACTCGGTACTCCAAGCTGGAGGGGTGTCCTGATTCTCTGTGCTTCAGAAACACCTTGCTCCCACATTGCATTGCAAGAGAGGGCAAAGAGGCCAGGCAGTCCCTGTGAGCTCTGCACTGTAGCAGTGAACATGAGCTGCAAACCAGCAATTGGGATCTTGCTCCCACCCATGGCATGGAAGAACTGCATTGGAGGAGAAGTAGTAGATTTCCCAAGAAGCGCCTTGTGCTGCACAGGTGATGCATGGACAAGCATAAAGCCTGCTCCACCAAGGAATAGGAGAGTCCAAAGCTACTGCAGGAACACTGGGAATAAAAGTGCTCACCTTCAGGTCCTCTATAATATTATTATATTTTCTGCCTATGTTTGTGGCATGCAGTATTTTTTGTTTCACTTTTGAGCTCTGCAAAAGCTTAGTTCCTCCTCTTGCTTCAGATGATATCTATACTAGTTCTCTTCTCGCAGCATTGTAAATCAGGTATAAGTCCAGGGAGGACAATGGAAGACTGATCCCAGGGAAAAGAGAATTAGCTTCAGTACATTTTTGTTTCTTGGATGTTTGCCTTGTGCTCTAGAAATAAGGCACAAAGTGCCTACAGATAATTAAGATGGGAACCATCACATTCAGGGGAATTATGACAATGTGTTTGTTTGCCCAGATCAAATTCTAAGGCAGCTCTAGGAAGGAAACTTTGCAAGTATGTTCTTATTTTAGGGTAATCAATCTGAGTTAGCTTCCCATAGACAGGAATCACCTGAAAGAAAAGTAGGTCCAGACCCAAACAAGGCAGGGAAGGCATGTGAGGCTGGGTAGGAGCAGATCCTTTACCCGCAACAAATCCATTCACTGTGAAGTTTGTAAAATGGACCCACAGTTCTTTGTTAAATCAGAGATTACTATTGGAAGTAAACCCACCATATTTACAAATCACAAAGTTGCTTTAAATGCCATTTTGAAAAACTGTAAAGGTATTTGACACTGAAATCCAAGTGACATTACTTACGTAACATTAAAGCATTCTTTGTTAATCCCACATGTTGCACAATGGGTCCTAGGAGAGATGTTTGAGCACTTTTCCCACCTGCCTGGAAGATTCCTGAAGCAGATTTACTAAGTGGAATAGCTGCTGACAGTGATTTGGGGGTTGTTGTTGCTGTTACTATGGTTAAGTTGTGTACGGTTGTGGGGGTTTTGTTTGGTTTTTTTCTTTATGTCCAACTGTGTGGCCATGGACAAAATCCTTGTTTTGTGTCCTAGATCCCTATCCAATAATGGGCGATATAATACTGACTTTCTTTACAAAGTACTTTGACTTTCTTTAATGGAAACTATAATATGAACTAGATGATGGCATTTCTTAATAGTCAGGGTAGAATTGAAATGTGAGAAAATCGCAGAGGATACAGGAAACTCTAGATGTTATGTCTTCCTCACCACCCAGTATTGCCAAACCACATCCCCATCAGCTTTTCGACACTGTTCACACTCTTGGTTATGTGATAAGGGAACATGCTGTCCTGTCCTATCCTATCCTATGCTATCGGATCCCTTCCTATCCATTCTACTGTACCCTACCCTATCTTACCCTATCCATTTTATGTACCCCTCGCTGCTGCCACTGTCACTGCTTCTGTCCAAAGGGTCTACCTAGATTTGAAGCTCTTGGTAGTAGGAGCTTCCTGGTCCATGGCTAATACATGTAATGTACTAACCAGATGTATTTTAATATATTTAATCCCACCCCCCTCCAGAATTAAACATCCTGTTGAACATGGAACATATTGAATAATTTTCTGGCAGCGTGGAATAGGCTGAATCCTTTTTAAAATTTGGCTCATGGTGAAGGTGAATTTTTTGCAGCTTTGTGTAAGAAGTTTGGTCTTTTGGTAAGTTATATCAGTTAGACTGTGCTGAAAGACACTGTTGATGGAAAATATTGTTTCAAAGCTTGGGTAGTTTTTGAAATATTGGGGTTTTATTTAGTATTTATACAGTATAAATCAAAATCAGGTTGTTAAAATGAGAGTAGTATTAGAAACTGTACAATGTGTATTACAACTGGTGGGATAGTCACCACAGTTATTTAGCCAAGCATATTTAGCCAAGCACACTTCCTCTGGGAATCTGGTTCAACCACATATGATGAGACAAAACACTTGAGAGAGAAGGGGGTGGTTTTAGCAGAATATTCTCCTTCATGCTAATGCAAATACAGAATCACTTTCTTACTAGATTTGAACTGAGACAAATAAGCCTGAGCCTCTGAAATCCAGCACCAAGAACACACAGGAGGATAGCTCTGGACTGCTTCCCAGTTGCCTACAGCAGTGTTTCTCATTTTTTTCTGGGTGGCAATCCATTATTAAAACATAAACAATATAAGCACGATTGCTGTGCATTTACTATAAGAATAAAAATGTATTCATGCTAGCAGTGATAAGTTTGTGTAATCAGACTGTATGCTTGGCCAGACAATATGAAATTCCTACAGACAGTGGTGTTTTGAGCCTACGGGAATGATTTTTATTTTTATCCAGACTCTTCAATTTTTTTTTAAGGATGGGATAGAATAAAAGTAGGGAAGTGTGACCAGCAGAGCTGGGAGCAATCTGGCAAAACAACTCCAGCCCCATGGAGGGGCCCAGATGGTGATTGGTACCACCAACCCAGGGTAGTGAAGGGTGAGTCCTGGAGCACAGTGTAAAGACCTGAAGAAGGTCTTGCAGGGGGATGTGGACCACACACAACTGAAGATCTACTTGCTACACAGCAGTCTAGAGTGTGACCCCTGTTGAGTATAGCAGCTACAGCTTTCTGAAAAGCAACATTATTTGGTGGCAGGATCTTTTTTCTTTAACATTGTGTTCATACAATACTGTATTCAAATTCCTTTCACTGCCAGGAAGCTATCTGGGCCCACTGCTGGCCCCAGTAGTAAAATCAGTGTGAACATTTTATAGATCTGAACATCTGTAAATGTTCACCAGGGTTTGTAACAACCAGACAGCCTCAGCCCCAAAAGACCCGAGACTTTTACAAATTTCTGTGTGCCCTTCTGCAGACAGTCTAGCAGCTCTGAGGGTTCATGCCTCACTGATGTTTGTGGGGCTCCCACGATCCCTTTGTGTGGTGATGGACAAGGTCTAGATAGAGACAATTGCAGAGCTCTAAGGCTTCAAGTCTTTCACATCTGCACAACAAATGTGCAACATCTGTTGTCTCATGGAGAGTATTTGTTTCTTTAAGAAAATCCCTAGTTTATCGGGGTCTTAGCATAGGGTAATGCTCACATGGGAAACCAGATATCTTGGATGGGATGTTTGGCTCAAAATCTGCATGGGAAATTGAGTTCCTGTTTGTGAGGGTCCCTGCAACAGTGTTGTCTGCTGGACTAGGTGGGAGTCCCTGAACCACCATCCTGCTCAATTCCTGTAATCCAGCTGGGTTGGGTCCTACATGACTACATACTATAGATTATTTTAAACTATGAAAAAATCATCCCCTACTTATCTTTACTATGTGCAGAAGGCTGTTCCACATGACCTTTTCTGCATCTGCAGGAACAATTTCTACTGAATAATTAGAAGCAGCTCATCAATGTGCACATTTGTCAGTTCTGCAGTAGGTACAGCCTGGGGGAATCCCCAGCATGGCCAGATTGTCAATGCTAACACATCCACACACCAAACTGTCTATAAAGTGATCCAAGCACAGCAGGAGCTGCCAGGGAGAACCTCTGGGACTGCCCAGAATTCCCAAATGGGCTCCCACCTAATTCCTTCTGCAGGAATTTGGCGAAGGCTTTGCTGTGAGGGTGTTGAGGAGCTCAGGCAATCACTTTGTCTCAGATCAGTCCCTTGTGTCACCTCCACAGAGACTGGCTGGGAGCTCTGGGACCACCCAGGGAACATTTATGGGTGGTTCTAGTTCAGGATTCAATCTTGTCTTAGTGCTGTGAATTTAATCTGTGTCCTGGTCACTGTACCAGTTCTGGATTCTGTTTGAAACCCAGCTTTGGGTGTAGTGAACTGCCATCGCATTCGAGCTCAGTGCGTTGGCATGTTTGGGTACAATGTGTCAGCTTTTGTTGAGAGTCACTGACTGAGAAACACAGAGAATTCATGCTTCTCATCCTTGGAATTATTCTCAGAAGACTTTCCCTCAGTAGAAAAACTAAATTCAAGGTTTGTATTCATTTTCTTGAAATACTACTCTGGCTTCCTAGGTAGCTTTGAAGGGAGCCCCGTTGTCCAGCAGATGGGTGTAGCAGAAGGGAATGTAAGATCATAAACAAAACAAATTCCTTTTTCTGCTTTCCTAGCCCATAACACATCCTTTTCTCCCACACATCTTTGCAGACAGCAGGTTTCCCTGTGTTGCCCATGATCACCTTATCTCAAAAGTCACCCAGGTAGTGAGATACGGACTAGATGAATGGATGACAAGGGGGGGGTGGTGGGAATAAAGTGTTAGTGATCCTGACCTGGAGTAACTGGCAGCCAGTTCCTAGTGGTTTATCTCAGGGATTGATAGTGGAGCCAATTCTGTTTAATGTCTTCATTAATGGGAGGATGGGAGAAAGTGCATTCTCAGCTGAGTTTGTGGGTTAGCAGTCGATACCCTGGAGGGCAGGGCTGCTATTCAGAGGGACCTGGACAGGCTGGAGAGGTGAGCTGACACTGAGGTGCTGGAGTGCGGCCAAAGAAGGGCAGCAGAGCTGGTGAAGGGTCTGGAGCACAAGTTTGATGGGGAGCAGATGAGGGACCTGGGGGTGTTTAGTCTGGAGAAGAGAAGGCTCAGGGGGAACCTTATTGAGCTCTACAACTACCTGAAAGGAGGTTGTAGTGAGGTGGGGTTGGTCTCTTCTCCCAAGTAACAAGTGACAGGGCAAGAGGGAATGGCCTCAAGTTGCACCAGGGGAGGTTTAGATTGGATATTAGGGAAAATTTCTTCACCGAGCGGTTGCTCAGGCATTGGAACAGGCTGCCCAGGGCAGTGGTAGAATCACCATCCCTGTAAGTGTTCAAAGCCCATGTAGATGGGGCCCTCAGTGATATGGTTTAGTGGTGGTCTTGGCAGTCCTGAGGTAATGGTTGGATTTGATGATCTTAAAGGTCTTCTCCAACCTAGTTGATTCTATGATTCTATGTTGACTGTCCATCAATGCTGTTTAGTGACCTGGATCTAATCCGCCTCCCACTGAAGCCCATTGTATGATTCCCATCCATGTAATGGGATTTGGTGTGGGTTGCCTGAAAACAGGAGGATTAAAAAAGCTGCAGCATTAGAGGTGAGGCTCATAGTAACTCAGTACAGAATTATCTCCTATCCTCTCCCAGCTTTCCATCAAATACATGCACACACTCATCCACACACACGTGCAGCCTCCTTTGTGGTATCTGGAGTTCTGTACTGTAAATCCTACCGTGCTAAAATTAATTAAAATGGAGATGCATATTTACTGTCAATAAGAGAATGATGCTGTGTTCATTACAGATAAAACTGTTTCAATTCTGCAAGAATGCCATGGGAAAGCAGAAAGGTTGAGGCTATAAAAGAAATGATCAAAGAATACTGGTTTCAGCAACCTGTGTTGTTTCATGATACTCGTAATTCAGGACAGAGTGTAGCTAGTCAAGCGTGATTAACTTCTTCTGGGATCTGACATCTTTCTTACTCTCTTTTGTAGCAAGAACCGGAGTATGCCATGTTCATGGGAGAAAACCAATCAATGGAAGCGTGCCATTACCTGAAAGAATATGTTCTTTTGATTCTCTTCTTCTTCTGAACAAGTGTCTTTTGTTCCTTGAGTAGAAGAGCATTATAAAGGGCTTCGCACAGAATAACATAAAGAAGAAATAGGCCTTATATAACATTTTTGGCAGGAAAAGGATGATTTGTGGAGGGGTTTTGTCAATGCCCAAATCCCTGCTAGAAGCTCTGTAGGGAGGAAGGGAAGAGCAGCGAATACAAACCATCAGACATTTGTTGGGTGATACGGGACATACGAGCATATGAGAGGCTGTGCTTCCATTCAGACAGCGCAGTAAAATAAACAGAATGTAACAGCAAAAGATGAATGGGAACTTAATTCTATTTGCATTTACAATATTTCAATGGCAATATTTTCTGAACAATGGTCCCTATTGATGCTACAAGTGCTTGCACATTGTGCCTGCTACTTGCTGAACAGACATGACACTATTCGAGCAGCTGTATTCTCTAATTGGGAAAGGGAAGTTTCCAAAAGAGATGAAAGGCTGTATCTCATCCATGCTGAAACTGCTTGGAACCTAACTCATTTTGGTGCCTGATTTCCCCACACACACCTTTTTTTTCTTCCTAATAGGAATCTCTGGGAAGATTCATTCTCTCAAGTGGCAGAGCAACTAGAGCACAAACCTTAACAACTTCAAGTCTGATACTTCAGTATTTTATCACAGGCTAGTGCTTATTAGAATAACAAAATAAATAGTAATTTTTTCTGCATTAAAAGGAGCTTGTTGTTATAGCAGCCATTTAGATATACATCTCCTTCACCCCTACACTAAGAGGATTTGCATGTCTACTTGGTCCACCTCAACTGGCAAATTTACCCTGGTGCATGCAAGGTCCCTGCACACTTATTCTAAGAAAGCACTTGACCGTGATAAAATATTTGGGAATTAAGGGGCAGGGGGAGAAAATGAAAAAAAAAAAAAAAAAAAGAAATTCAATTTCCAGTGAAATGACCTATTACTCCTGTTATTAAAGGAGCTCCTATACACAGATGTGCTGTTTAGGGGTGTGAATTCTTCATACCGTCAAACAACACAGCTCTGGCAGCAAAAACTGTAGAGAAGACAAACCTCTGTCCTGGACTCTGAGCCAAGTTTAACACCATCTGTCTGTCTCAAAAGCCAATTTTTACACCATTTGGCTACAAAAGCAAATCAACACTAATGCTGTGGATTTTGCATGTTTACTTGCTAGCTGTCTGTACGCAAAGCTGCCTGATGTTCTCAACGTGTTGTGCTAAAACTGGCCGCCCCCCGGCTGCAGGGACAGCAGACTGCTGTAAGTAGGCCCAAGTGCTGACCAACATCTGGAGAAAGTCTAGGTCATTTCTAGTTTGGGGTATAAAATTCACCAAGCCTAGCTCCAGCTTCTTACCTCATGCCTTCATTTTGACGCAGCCCAGCCCTCCTTGATTTTGAAACCATTGCCTCTAATTTCTTGGGTCCCCCAAGGGCTTACACAGGCTCCCTGGAATTTGGTCCCATCCCAGGAATGATGGTTGGTGGTTTAACCCTTGAAGGGCACAGCAGGGAAGGCCAGGAAGGTTTAGAAAGGATTTTATTAACTATGGAAACATTATTCTTTAATTATGTCAAAGAAATAGAAATCCTCCAACCATCCCTTCCAATTGACTGTATACATTTCTTTTGTCTCTTGAAAATTGTGCTTGTTTTGGTGGTCAATACCTTGCTCAGAATAACACCTTGTCTTTTAATCCCTCCTTTAGCAGTGTCCACCTGTGTAACTCCTCTGTAAAAGGGCTATAGCACTAACAGAATGGGGCGTAAGGCTCCAGGAGGCATGTCATGTTGCCATAGGTGAAAGCCTGAAAATTAAGAGGAATAACTCTCATTTTCCACCTTCACTGTGACTTTGTCATCATCTTTCATCAGTAATATACTTTATACTGCTTTAGATTTCCAACACAATGAACGGCGGATTCTCACAACAACCAGGGGATTAGTTACAGAGATTATTATTATCTCTGAACTAGATGGAAAGAAATGATTTTGTAGCAAGAGGACACCTCTACAAACGAAAAAAATATTGCTTTGATTCAGAGAGGTCTGAGACTGCGGACTGGTAATTTAATTTCCATGCTTCGATTTCTCCATCTTATTGAAACAGGAACACTGATATTCATCTGCCGTGGAGAGACATGCTGATGAGGATGAGCAGGGGAGTGCAGGGCTTTTACAGCGGGAAGCACGAGCACAGAAATGAAATTAAAATGTAAGAGATGAAGAAAAATGGCAGGTGCAGAAAGGCAGAGCAGCTTGTGGAGGTCTGTGCAGCAAACCATCTGTGGAGGCAGGACCAGAAAGTAAGAGTTGCCAGCTGCCGCTCCAATGGCAAACAGCTTCTGGCTGGAATCATGGGCTTTGCAGAGCCTCCAGAGAATAAAAATACAGGTTTTTTTCCCCCTGGGCTTTTTATTTTCGGGTAATTATTACAGATCGTGCCCTACTAAGCATCACAAACCTGGGCCACGTGGCTGGTGGCGTTTTGCAGTGGTGGGTGCCATGGTTAGCAAAATGCCTTTTAGTGAAGTGAAAGGAATATCGCTGGTTGACCTTTTGGTTGAGACATCTGCCCCAGACTACTGCTTATGTTAGACAAAAAACAGCCTCATGCTTCTTTTCCCCTTTTTCATATTTTTACAAGCCAGCAAATCCTGCAGCCTCTGAGATGATTAAAAACATTTCATTAAATGATTTGAAGGGGTCATTATTTGCATTACTAAACCAGAACCAGGAAAGGCTCTAAATGTCAGAAGGAGCTGAAGAGACAGGAAAGACAAACTGAAAGATGGGATAGAGCAGGTTACAAGCGGTGTCCCACAAGCAGATGTCCCATGGAATTAGAGAGATGCTGAGCTGGATTCAGCTGCTGTGCCTCCACAAACTCCTATTGTAGCCCTAGCTCTGGGGCTTGGTTTTGCAGCTGATGCTCTGGGTTCGGTGTTAAGTCTGGTCAAGGCCAACCATGTCTATGGATCCCGAAAATAGTGGCCTCTGCTTCTGCTGCTTGCAATGATGAAACTTTCTGGTGAAACTTCCCTTTGCCTGCTTTTACTTCTTTCCTTTTTTTCCCCCTCCCATTTCAGATTAGCATCCACTCTTTGGTTCAGCCATGTGCCCTTTTCTCCCTCTTTAAAATAATTAAGGCATACATATATGGATATATTCTCATTTTTTGCTCAGAAGTCAGCACCAAGCTGAACTCATGCATGCAAAAAGCAGGTATGTAAGTGCCATCCTGATTTCGTGCCTGAATTGTCTGTGCAGAGATAAAAGTTTAATCACTGGCAGTGTAGTGATGTTGAAGTAGGCTGTGGGAAGTCCATCTTCGGTGGGGTTAATCCGAAGGCTCCAGGTGGCTGCTATCACTTGGGCTTTGCACTTTTCATGGCCATTTCTGAAGAGACTTTTGTGTGTGGACATGGGCGTTAGAAAGACTGCAGCTTGAGCTCACAGATAGGACTTGTTTAGTTACTGCCCTAATCATGTTGGTGGCAAAATCCAGCCTATTTTGAATAGAAATCATAACAGTTTACAGATGTGAAGTTTTCCAGTTATGAAAGGGATCAATATCACAGAATCACAAATAGGCTGGGGTTGGAAGGGACCTTTGGACATCATCTAGTCCAACCCCCCTGCTAAAGATGAACCCTCTAGGTTCATCTAGAGCAGGTTGCACAGGATCATGTCCATGCGGGTTTTAAATATCCCCAGAGAGGAAGATTCCACAACCTCTCTGGGCAGCCAGTGCTCTGTCACCCTCAAAGAAAAGAAGCTCTTCTTCATATTCAGATGGAACTTCCTGTGTTTCTGTTTGTGCCCGTTGCCCCTTATCCTGCCACTGAGCACCACTGAAAAGAGTCTGGCCCCATCCTTCTGACACCCACTCTTCAGACATTTTTATGCATTGATAAGATCCCCTCTCAGTCCTCTCCAGGCTAAACAGGTCCAGCTCTCTCAACATTTCCTTATAAGAGAGGTGCTCCAGACCCCTTATCATCTTTGTATCCCTCCACTGAGCCCCTTTCAGTAGTTCCTTGTCTTTCTTGTACTGGGGAGCCCAGAACCGGACACAGTACTCCAGATGTGGCATCACCAGGCCAGAGTAGAGGGGGTGGATCATCTCCCTTGACCTGTTGGCCACAGTCTTCCTAATGCACCCCAGGATACCTTTGGCCTTCTTCGCCATGAGGGCACATGGCTGGCTCATGGACAGCTTGTCTATAAGGACTCCCAAGTCCTCTGCAGAGCTGCTTTCCAGCAAGTCAGCCTTTAATCTGTACTGGTGCATGGGATTATTCCTCCCCAGATGCAGGACTTGCCATTGTTGAACTTCATTAGGTTCCTTTCTGCCCAACTCTGTACCTTGTCCAGGTCTTGGTGAATGGCAGCACAGTTGTATCAGGTACCACAGGTGTCTGAGGGCAGAGCCTGAAAATAAATGCTCAGTCTGCAAGCAGCTCACAGGCTTGGATGTGCTCAAACAGATTTTCTTCGACAAGCTAGTTAAATAGCCTTTGGTAGACAACAAATATAAACACTGCTGTCTGTTTGCAGAAATGTGTCTAAATTTCCCTGCTAATTTTTTACTGTGAGATGTTCACCAGAAGATCTTCTTTCATTTCTCATGTGGTCTGTGAAACATGGGAAAGAAATTCATTTTTCTCCCAAAGGCCTATACACAGCTGATACTGATTTTTCAAAGGTTTCCTCTGAACTTGTTTGAAATATGGGGTTTTTTCAGGCTTAAGAGTAGAAAGACAGTAATAGGAATGAAGTGACACTAATAATGCAATGCCAGTTCTTTTCTTCTTTCTCCTTTGCCTCAATATGCAGCTGAAATATATTCAGTCCTGAAGGACAAAATGGGGGAGCTGGAAAAAAATGAGTGACGGAATAGGAATATTGACAGTGGTTGTGAATTTTCCAAACTTCTTCACATCTCAGAGTTTTCACTTGCAAAGCAAAGACAAATTATCACTGCTCCACAGATATTTCAGTAGATCACTTCATTGGTAAGTAGATATGCAATTAAGCTCATGCTAAAGCACTCATTACCCATCACATCTATAGCTCTTTAATTATGGGGATGGGAGATAGCAGTCAACTATATGAGTTAATCATTAAAAATTGCCTGTCATTAATTCCTCACTGTTTGGGAACTTGAGCTTGCAGGATGAGTCTTTACTCAGCCAAAACCCACAGTGAGGAAAGCGTGGACTTTGCCAGGCAGGGTTAAGTGGAAGCAAATGGGTGTTTTGCCTGAGTAAAGAAATAAATGCGTTTTGTCATGGTTCAAACTTTTGACTTCCCCTCATTGCTGTACAAAATCCCATCAGTCAGACTTTGTTGCTGCAGGGAGTTTTTGCAATGTGGCTTTTAAAATTGTCTGAATGAGCACTAGATTATAAACCTATGGTGCATAGCAGCTTTCTATGCACACCATGTCCCTTCTCTGGTATATCAAGCAGTAGGCCTTCCTGCTTTTCCCCCCTCCCTTGTGAAGATACCATTTGCACAGGAGACATTAGCGTTGGAAAAGAGTTTGACTTTCAGCTGCTCCGTTCTGTTCTGCAGGCTGGGGAAGATGCTCCTGCTGCTTAACTGCTCCTGGGTCTTACAAACAGAATGGCAGCTTGCTGCCCAGATGCTTTATTAATAAATATGCATGAATTTAGTATAAATTTAAGGCTTTGCTTCTGAAATGGCAAAGCTTAATGTCAGTCAGTAGTGAAGTGCCTTCTCTTTACCACATACTCCTCACACTTTCTTTTTGTCTGTACAGTCCAGCCTGATAGCTTTGTCAAAATGTAAGCTGGTTTTGTACCATGGGCTAAGATTTATGAAGAACAGGACTGGCAATTGAAATAATTTGTTCCATTTACTTAAACTAGTTTTTGAATCTTAAATTGCAAGGAATAGCAAAACCGTCAGACAGTCTAAGAAAAACAGAAGCCAGGGTAAAACTAGTACATTAGGAAAGCAATGATTATCCTACAATAGTAAAAAGGAAAAACAGACCATAAAAACCTTTTAAGGTAAGATTTCTTTTTTCATTAGCATTACTCACTGATGCTTTGTTCATTGCTGACATTATTTGAATTTGTATTCTGTACTGAAAGCAGCTTTTGTGTAGTTTTGTTTCTTTCATGGAGCCATCTCAGCAGAACATAGCATTTCTTATAGCAAACTTGGGGATAAATGATATCCCGACATACAGACACAACCTCATAAGAGGAAGGGAACAGCTTTCTCTGAAAAAGGATGGAAGCCCAAAAAAGCAGGCTCCTGAGGTGAGAAGCAAAGTGTTGCTGTACCTGAAAGAGCTCAGCATTTTAAGGTGATGACTAAACTAGCTCTGGCCCAGCAAGAGTCCAGTGTGTGTTGAGCTGCCAGCTCTGGAGGAGCGCTGATGACAGTTAGGTTGGTGCTTTGCCTAAGGCTGAACTGAGCTTGGGTGTGTTTTGTGGTGGAGTAAACACAAGTAGAGAACTGGATGTGTGAACTGAGCCATTGCATCACTTGCAGTTTTTACATTTTATGACCTTATTGTCATGCCTCATTTCACATAAAATCACTGTCCTGAGCAGCCTGTTGGGTTGGAGCTGGAACGTCCATCCTAGGGGGACTGAGCCATTTTCTCCTCCTCTAATACTACAGAGGCTTGTAATTTTGTATGTTGGACTTACTCAGGAGGCCAGGGTAATTCAACCTGAGCTACTGCACATGCCGAACTATGGGTTTAGGTATTAAAATGATTGCCTGACTTGACATAGCTCTGGCTCAAACCTGTGAGGGCTGCAATTAATGCTGAGAGGGTGGAGGTTGGCAGAGGGAGCTGGTAGGGCTGCTTCCTCAGTTCAACCACCCTGAAGAGACTACCCAAATTAATAGGTTTTTCATAACTTTGGCAGGACAGGAGTATGGTTATTATTTTCTAAGTCAGGGAAGCTGCTGAGAAAACACGACGTGGGAACACATGGTCGTATTGCTGCAGATAGGGATGGTGTGGTTATTAATCCTCTTCTCACTAACACACGACAAGGCCATAATTATCTATTTTAAGGCAAACAGCAGATGCAGTTGTTGTCACATCAGCAGGTTGTTTGGTTATTATTGTTTGCACTGCAGGAGTGCCCAGAGGCCCAAACTGTGTTGAGACACCTCTTTGCTATTCACAGGACATACTTTTAGAGAGACTGTCCCTGCCTGGAAGAACCTCTTCAGCACACACAAAGCGGATCATGCTGCACTGGAGGAAAAAGAAAATGTGTGGTTTATCTGAAGTTGTAACTCGGGAAGTCCTTGACAGTGCTGTAAATCTCTCTAAGGATAGACTTGTTACTCAAGCAAGGTAGAGACACAGCAGATATCATCAGCTGATGTTTTGGTTTGGAGTCTAGGAAGAAAAAGTGTCATATGCCCAGAACAATCTACCTTAAATAGGGTGGAGGAGGTATCAATTCCACTTCTTAAAGAAGTAGACTGATCATGGGAGGCTTAAAGATTTTTGTGCACTTCTTTGCTAATGATCCCTTTAATTACTTGCTGTAAGCCATCTGGAATGAAAATACACCCATACTCATTTAAAGAAGAAAGGTTTTATAATGCTGTGTAATATGTATGGATTTAGAGCTCTGTGGATTAAATTTGGCAATTTCAAGCATTCAAAGTTACTAATCCACACTTTGTCTATAAAAAATAAGAAGAAGTGAGGCAGGCTGATTCCCTGAAGACGGCAGAGGAATTCCATACATGCCTGTCTTCTGGAACTCCTGTGAAGGGAGTTAACATTAACGTCAGTGTTTCAATAGTTACAGGCAGACGAAAGGGACACACTTGCAGCAAAGCATAGGTGGTTTCATTAGGTACTTCTCTTTTTTGACATTTCCGTCCTTCCAGCTTCCTCATGGTTTAAAGTATGTGTTTATCACATTTGGTTCTGTTTTCCTGTAATAGCTTCATCCACAGAGAATTCTATTTGAGAACAGCCCAGAGATTTTTCTGTTTCTTCTTATGCTTTATTTTCCCTGCATCTGCTATTACATCATTTATATGAGTTACATCCACATGATTTTAGCTTTTATGTCAGATTTACAATGCTGTAGTCAGGCTGTCAAAATGGCTAAGTCCTGAGGACCACACTTTTTTGTTCTATAATTAAAAAGCGTATTGTTAAGTTTCATTTAATACTGAATTTAATAACTCAGTAATTCTTTTGCTGCATCTCAATGATAGATACTGGCATCTTGTATCAAGTATTTAATTGATTTAAGCTTCCCAGTTGTACTTCAATTGCCTTTCAAAGATCACTGTCCTTCCCCCCAGTCCATCACCTGTGGCTTGCTCAGCCCTAAATCCCACCTGGGACTCAGTGCTTGAGATTTAGTAAATGCATGTAGCAAAACACAAGAAAGAAGCAGGAGGATTATACTAGATTTACAGAATCTTATAACTACTGTTGCATATCTGAAGATCCTGCCACCGAGCAGGAACTGCTCGAGGGCAAGGTCCTGCAGTGCCTACAGGGAACAAGTTTTTTACTCCACCCTTCCCCTGCCTTTCTCCCCTCCTTCTTCCTCTTTCCAAATCTCTCTCTGACTGGGAATTACTTGTTTAACTTAATTCAGTAAATTGAGAAAGGATTAAGGATACTCACATGCCCACACCCCAAAAGTAATTAAGTGGAATAAAGGCAATTACAGATTTAATTTTGCTTGCTCAATTTCCACCCATCCCCCTGTTTTCATGTGTGATTAACCTATCAAACACTTCAATTTCTCAGCCTCCTCCCAACTAGTAGCGAAGCGTGAATTTTGTCAGAGGATGAATTATATCAGTGTTGCTGCCAGTCTATTCACAATACCTTTATTCAAAAGTCATGCTTCACAAAAGAAATGAGGTGTCATGATGGAATGTATCTGGAAAGCAAGCCATGGGTAGGCTTTATGGGTAACATGATTGTTGTGTGACATCCTATTTTTCTGCTGAGCCCTCTGACCACCCGGCTGCTGTGTGTTACTGGGTATACCACGTCCTCTGGTGTCTGTCTTTTAACAGAGAGTGGTGACCATCAGTGCTTTATGCGTGCAGCCTGAGATATGGGAGAACCAGGGGAACTTCTCTAGGAGAAATTCATGGTTGATGGACCATGATGGGAGCAGGCTCTGGGCTGCCCAGGATTGAGAATCCCACCCATGTGCAGACTTAGAAGGAGGTATTAGCTGGGCCTTTGGGATTAATGCTCTGGATTCCCCCTCTGAATTTCTCCCCACATCTCATTCCTGTAGCCTCAGTTGTTCAATTTGATCCTAGCAGATTTCTGAGAATCTGGAGTGTTTGTAAAAGCAGTTGCAAATTACAGGAGATTAGAAAAGGTTTATGAACTATGCTGGGCAAGTGCATCACACAGGTGGTGTTTGAACTGATGAAGAAATGAACATAGGCACTCTGGGTTGATTGGTTCATTTTCTATGTCCCTACATAAGTAGGTGTTAGTGACAACATTAAAAGCCTGTCTGGATAAGAGATTTGGTGGAATAGCAAATCTTTTAAGATTTAGGGTCAAATGCAGCTCAGATTTTCACACCAGGTGATCCCATTCTATGTCAATTATATGAAACAGCTGGATTTCATCCTTAATATACTGCAGCACTGTTTGCTTGTTAGGGGATATGTGTTGTCAAATAATTTCTGGGAGGCACTCATCCTCTTTGGGAAAGGAGCTGAGAAGAGCTTCAGTTTATAGATTTACCCACCAATAACAATGTCTCCTTAAACACCTATCCCACAGTTAGCAAATTTTCCACTGCTGGAGTGGTGCAATTCTAGTGGCTTCTTGGGTAAAGCAAAGAAAAGGTAAAAGAAATGCAGAAAGGAGAATAATACAAAAAGGCAGAAGTGGTACACCTTTCCTGGCCATTCTGGAGAGGAATCATGAGATGGTAGATAAGATATGAAAAGGAAGACTGTTGCCTGCAGCGTCATTGCTCTTGGGACATACGCGCATGATCCCTTGCAGCTAGATACCACTTCTCCACAGGGCAGGGGACAAGTTGCAGAACAGGACTAAGTGCTGAAAAGAGCTTTTCAATCTGCTACTGCAATTAGTTGTGTAATCTGTGTCTGTTTGCCCAGGCACACTCTATCCTCTGGTCCTGCACGTTGTTAATGGGGATCATCGGGCAGGGTTATTTCCCAGTACGTGTCATCTTTATGATCCCTCTGACACATATTTCTTCCGCTGTGTCTGCACCCACTGTATGACACTACAACATCAAGGGCAGTCATTTCCTTTGACGCTAGAGGAATCCACTCCAGTGAGCAGCCAGGCTGAGTTATCAGTCTGGAGAACTTCAAATGGATCATAATCAAGCCTTCAAAGTCCAGGGGCCTCATTTTTCACACAGTAGACTCTTCTGACACTTGCTCAGATTGTCATTTTAGAGGGACACCTCTGATCATTTGAGTGAGAACAAGGCCATTACAGCCACTTTATACCAGTATATATAATCCTCCATCAGTAGGTGAGTTACAGAAGCAGATGATAAATGCACATCATTCTTATCCACATATGAAACTGACATTTTGGTGCTTAAATGATAACACATTTAAATACTTTGATAATTCAGGGTCTAGGCTATTGGGGTGTATTATTTTGCAGAGTGTGAAACAAAATGGGGCCCAGAGTACTATAAGCAGAGATAGTCCCCATCAGAGTCTCAGGTTCAAACACTGCTCCACATTAACATACACAAACCTCTTCTTCTGCTTCTTAAGAGGTTTGTGCTTATGATTCCTGCCACACTTATTGGTGACAAATTATTACAAAAATAGGCTATGAGTTTATATTTAGGTGCTTCCATAAGGTTCTGCTAGGCTAAATTTTTCTGTGGCAGGTTACTTTATTTGGCCATTTGCTGCTGAGAGGCACATCCCTCATGTTTTCCCAGCAGCTCTGTTTTCTTAGTTCTTACAGGAAAAGAAGGAGTTAAAAACTCCTCCATATAGAAGAGGATGTAAAGAGAAGTAATTTGAATATTTGCTTCAGTTTTCCTGGAAAGGTGGAGGAAAGAGTAACAAGTTCTTTTAGCTGCTGCAAGTGCTTTGTTGCCCTTGCTAATACTTTCAGTCATCGAACCTTAAGATATTGTGTAATCAGGAACAGAATGTGCTGCCAGCAGATGCTTAACTTTTTTGCAGCCTGTTAATAGCCAGGCAAACTGAAGCAGAGCTAAGGGGTGAAAGGACCAGCACCTGAGTTTCCTGACTCCTTCCTCAATGTGCTGTCACAGTTATTTGTTGTGAAAAATGAATATATTCTCCATTTAAGACACTTCATGCAATAGAGGATAAAGAATTCTATAGTTGTAAAGGGCCATCTAGGTGAAAAATAAAAAGACACTTAAAAATGCAGATTGATATTAAAAAATACTTTAAAAATATATAAAAAACCATAGAGATTCTTTCTCATTTTGAAGATTCGGTGTCTTTGGGCACATTACTATGACGTTCGCAAAAACAAGTCTGAAATTAATAGGCACAGGCTCCTTGAAAGATTCTTCTACTCCTAAACTTTAATAGTAAATACATTGAGCAATATCCCTGCTGAGTGCAATGGTTGCCTGCTGCACAGCTGAGAAGAGATTGGTGCTGACAGCTCAGAAACAGCAGTGCATGAATACCTGCTCCAGATGCTCTTCCTTCAGTGTTCCACCCCCCGAGTCTTATGTACATTGTCATATTCATTGGAGTGGTCCTAAAACAAAGCAAATAACTGACACAATTAGCTGGATAAGTGCAGTAAAGACACTGGTGCACTCATAGTTAAATTTGCAATTATTAAGTTAAATACTAGTCATAGACCTGTGTGTTTCAAATAGGTTGAGCTGCTCTTCCTCCTGTTGGAGTTGGTCAAGGAGTGTGTCTTGATGGGCTGTGTAAACTTATGGCAAGGACCCTCCTCAATGTGCTTAGGGAAGGTTGGCTCTCAGGGCTTGGATATGCTGGGCTAATTTTGATCACTAAATCAATGGGCTGGCACTGCTCTGGTTATACAGAAGGAGCTTTAGATCCTGATCTGATCTCCTCTCCTGACAGAATCTTTTCTGTCTGCTTCAGCAAATGCCTGTGATACAGACAAGTGGGCTTTACAGCAAAAGGGTGATGCTTCCCTGTCTCTGAGATCAGTGAGTTTCAAATGGCTGATTACCCCTAGTGTTATAGTTTTCATCCGGATCATTTGTCCCTGCAAGAGGTTTAATTTATTGGAATTAATTTCATACAGCTACTGGAATACATCAAAGTGCAGAGAGAGGGAGTTGAGCAAACTCAGCCCCCACAGTGCCTGTCGGGATGGAAGCTGCCATCTGTCTCCCTGATGAGCTACATTAAGTTTTTTTGCCTGAGAAATCTGTGTGGTTTGTTTCAGTCTCAGACACTGTTCTTCAAAGATGCTCTCCTGAAGTGGCTGATGTCCGATGACAGTGAGCCCTGGGGTAACCACTGCAGGTAAAAATACAGGAAAGCTGCAGCTCAGATCGAAAACTCACCTCTGTGGTAAGGTGAGTGGAAACCTGCTGGTAGCAGGTGGGGCTATGTGGCTGCTTTAAAGGCCAAACCTTTTGGGGTCAGATCTCCATTGAACCTTATGCAGTCATTTTCCCCAGGCCAAAGCGGTCTATAACATTGCCTGATGGAAGAAAGACAATCTCCACCTGAGACACATTATGAGATGCAAGGCAACAGAGAATCTCACTTCTAGCAGTACTTTGTTCTCTTTTGTTCTCTGTTGTTCTCTCAGCATTTGAGTATTCGTTGATGATTTTGACTTTTCTGATCTAACCAGAAAGCAAACTTGTGCTAGTTCAGCTCAAGGCCAGATTGGACGGGGCTTTGAGCAACCTGGTCTAGTGGAAGGTGTCCTTGCCCATGGCAGGGGGGTTGGAACCAGATGACCTTTAAGGTCCCTTCCAACCCAAACCATCCTATGATTCTATGAAATCAGTGCAAACATATGTTATTGCAGAGGTGGGAGCCCTGTGCATGCACTGAGCTCTCAGGTACATGGTACCTTTGCTCAGGAAGGCTCAAACCTCTTCCCACATTGCTCAAATGGTGAGGTCAGATGAACAGTTTGGAAACATGTGGTGGTCCTGCCTCTGACCTGTGCTCTGCTGAGTGACAGCATGACATTGCTAAGCCACTGCAGGACAAAATGTCTTTGCTTCACCTCTGCTAAAGACTTTGCTGGGAACCAGCAGCTTTGAGGGTGGGAAACATGAGTTGTTCAGCACTTTACTGTAGGAGCAGAAGTGACTGCTTGGCCATACCACAATGAAATAGAAATATATATATTTCTGGTTTTAACCTGCAGAGCTGTTTGCATGGATTGGGCTTTAACTGGTACAATGTTATGGATGGAAAATCCTACAGGCTTTATGTTTCGGGGGGAAAGAATTTTCATTCATACATTTGAGTAGAGCTCAGCACACGGAGTCCTGACACAATGCGGACACCTAGATATCACTGCAATATAAATGATAAGTGATAGAAATGTGATGTCCTACTAAGACTAATAGCAATGAGGTAGAAGGAAAATTACTACTTGAATGATATGATAACAGCATTTTCTGACATACAGGCATTACAGTTCAGCAAATAGGTAGTCAGTTGTAAACCAGAGTAATCAGGAATCAAAGTGCTTATTCTAGGATGCTTTTAAAGTCGTCATTGATTGCTATAATGTGTACCTGTGCTTCAGCCAGCAGGAGGAAAAAGTCCAGCACACCCTTAGAAGACTGTGACAGTGCTTCTCTGTGTTTCTCCCCTTTCCTTGTTGAGATACCAGTCCCTGTCTGTGCATTTTAGGGCATATGGTTAGCACTGAGATAAAAAAGAAGTTAGGAGCATATGTGTTTAGTTTTTCCCTTCAAAATGACATCAAGAGCATAGGAAGGGACAGGACTTTGTGTGCTTCTGGGTCCAGTCCTCTCCAGCTACAGGCTATCATTTTAGGTAATCCACTTCTTAATGGAACAAGTCCTGTCTTGGGATTTTATTTCTGTCATCCCTGTTTGGGGTTGTTTCAGATCCCCACTTCCTTAATGGATAGAAACCTTCATCTAATTTCCAGCCTAAATTTATTAATGGATGGATAGTTCATAACCGTTTGCTCTTCTGCCAACATACTCTTTTCATTAAATAGCTCTTTCCATTCACTGACAATTAACCTCCTGATGTATTTATACAGAGCAATCATATAATTTCTGTCCCTATTTGGCCAAGCTTTTCTAAGTCCCCTGGTGCTGTTAACTTTCAGTTACCAAATACATGAAACAGTTGAAGGTCCTTTGGGGAAAGATATCATCTAGCTCCCTGAGAGCTGTACCATGGTGACACCTGATGAGCTGGGACATGGGAAGGAGAATACAGCTCACATACATACCTGTCTATGGAGCCTTGATGGGTACTCAGAAATGTGCCCCAACCTTGGTATATGGGTTTGGAGAAAAAAATCCATGTTTCTCCAAGGACAGTGAGTAGAAAGAAACTTCCACTCATTGGATGAATGAGGACTTTTGCAAAGCTCTCCAAGAGAAGGTAGATTTCCTACTGGATATTCCTTTCCTGGATTTTTTTTTACCTGCACTTGCACATTTGTATTTGTCACTGTGGAGTCTGTCTGAAGGAAGATATTCTTGTGCAGCATCCTGCCTTCCTGGGTCTGAATTCAACATGCCAAGAGTTACTAAATGGGTATTTCTTGGATGGTGGCTTTTCCTGGATTGTGTGGTTGGCTGGTATGCACAGATAAGGTAATCACCACTGCCATTGCAAGGGAAAACAAAACTGTGCAAAGCAGGAAGGCTGCAAATCTACTTTCTATTCTTGGTCCTTTTTGTTGGTATAACAGCTGATTCACTTTCTGCTGGCTGCCTCTGGGAGACAGCTCAGTGCTGGAACTGCTCACTCCAAATCCCTTGGAGTTACTGGAATGCCCATCTGATTGGCCCAAATGATGGAGCCAAAATATACTCTGGCAAAAAAGGAGCAAAAATAACAGCCAGCTTAGCAGGTTTTGCACAAGTAAATCCAACCACCTCTCCTTTTCCATAATCCTTTTCTTACCTGTAATCCACTGTTTTTCAGAAATGAAACTGGTCCTTTACTTGCTGAGCACAGTGCTTTGTGGAGGAAGGTCAGCTGAGCCAGGAAGGTGGTGCCACATGTTCAGTTTTGCACTGGGAAGTGTACAGAACAAGTCCCATTGTCCTGAAACACAGGCATATTTTCTTAGTGCCACAGGGTCTTCAGGCTTCCAGTTGCACCAACAGGAAAATAATGAGCATTGCAGAATGGTGAAGGAAGAAGAAGGTGCCTCTATTCTGAACTTTTCTCTGTCATTAAATCTTCGGCTTCAAACAAATCATCATGTTTTGGTCACATTGTTTGTCTCTGTTGCTCTGCTAAGTCACATCAACCATCCAGTTTCCTTCCCAAAGGCTCCCATATACAAAGTCCTGTGCCTCACCTACAAGGCATGACTTTCTGGCTCAGATGAGCTGTTGCTTTCCTACACCAAATTCCTCACAAAGTCATAATAGAAATGTTGAAAACCGTGACCCTTGGGAGTTCCCATTTGTAGCTGGCTTTGTCTTTAAACTTCCTCACCATTGCACATGAAGCATCTGAGAAAGTAGTGGGAGCACTGAAGAGTTGTTCAACGGCCTTGATACCAGTATCCATCACTGCTGGCTGTGGAGGAGGAGGCAGATGGTTTGCATGTGGTGTTTACAGCACTCTTGGGGATGCATCCACTACATACTATGGAGGATGTGTTTTGGGATGCTCTGTGAGGAAGCAAGGCATGGCAATGAGCACATGTAGTCAGCATACAGGCCATATCCTCACGTGGGCAGGTATTCCCACATCAGGCTATATACTGTTTTGAAATACTTTGCTTTGCTCCTAGTTGGATTGCACCCAGTTCAGTCTTCAGCAAAGAAAACCTTCCAAGAGGGATGGTGGCAGGCCTGATGATGGATGTGGGAAGGAAAAGACATGCTGCCCCCACCCATAAGCAGCAGCAAAAGAAGTCCAGGTTTGCTAGCAGCCATGCAGGGCAGTGGCGTCATCTCCTGTTGGAGGGGCTGGATGAGCTGGCAGGAAAGTAGGGAAAATGGACTTACGCCAGTGGTCACCAAAACATCCCCAGC
>NW_009913153.1:153685-183526 GCF_000696875.1 Nestor notabilis | reverse complement strand
GTTGCTTACCTTCCCCCCAGCCTCTCTTCCCCTTCACAGTCTGGGAATCAGCTCTGCTGTCACTAATAAAATAAATTTGGGGGCTCTCTTGAGGATAAGGACTGTATATATTTATCCTTATGGCTGGGAAAAATCCACTATTGCTACATGGCTGAAAAGCCTTGAGACAGCTCTAATTGCCCCAGAGCAGCCAGCAGCAGAATTTATCGTGAGATCTTTGAGGAAGGGTGCAACCCCTGGGAGAGAAGGTGAAATGATATCTTTGCAATGAACATGACTTGGCTTTTCTGTTCTTTTGCTGTTGTGAGCAGAATCATCCAAATATCAGCATTTGCACAGCCAAGTTGTCTCTAGAGCAGCAGATCTAACAGCACATTGGTTTTTAAGGGTTTGTGTTTTGAGGCTTATGTGGGAATTGCCTAATTTCTGAAAGGAGCTGAGGTCACAGTACTGTCCTTCTTCTCTTAGTGGGGGTATTAGTGAGGTCTCTCCTCTCTCTCTGATTACTTAGTACTTCTACCGAACTTGCCAGAAGCTTAATAATGTTGAGACCTTTATCACTCCATTAAATTTGGCTGCTGTGAGCCAAAAGATTAAAAAAATATTTGGGAGGAGCTGATTGTTCCACAAACACAAATTAATGACATAATTCAGCTGGAAAGTGGGCCAAAAATGCACTGAGGAATGATGAGGAATTTAGCCAACTCACTAATGATGTTCATGATCACGGTTGGTCCCAGGTGGGAAAACACAGGTGGGTTCTTTTACATGAAAATTGTCCCAACAAGGCAGAAAAGACTTGAAAACCCTGTGTGTTGGTGTAGAAAAAGTGCTTCCTAGTTCTGCTGTAGAATGAATGTTTTTCCTTCCCTGTGTCAATTTGCCTTTTCCAGTATGCGCCTGTTTTTTTCTGCTCAAATCAGAAGCTTTCCAGGCAGGCTCTGTCTGTTGCTGTGTGCTTGTACAACATCTCTGACAATGAGAACTCCTTCTTGGTTCAAACAGTTCAGCATTCCTATAACCCCAGTAATATATACTAATAAATAATTAAAGTAGGAGCACAGAAACTATCAAGAGAGCTGCAGCTTGTTTAGCTGGATAAATGGCATTTCACTGCACTTCTAAGAACAGTTTGAAAGTGAACTGAAATTTTCATCATTTGCCGAGATCTGTGTCATGGCCATCACTAACACCCAAAGCACTGCAGAGCTCTCTTCAGAGGCTGCTTAGCTACCTCAGCCACTCTAACAAACGTATTGTCTACTATGATAGATAGCCTTAGGTCCAATCTCTGATCATGACAGATGAGCACAGGATAAAGTGATTAGAAACAAGTTAATTGGGGTTTGCTAGTCTCTGCATGCTGTGTAGGATCAGAGGGGTTAGCCTGACTTCTTGCCTGTGAAGATGACTTCCCCAATTTTGCTTCACATTTTTTGGGCTACGTTAACTTCATTACCCCAGGTTACAAATGGTCCCACTACTCCTTTGTGGAAAATATTTTTCCATGCAGCCATCTGCGTATCTCTTTTTGTGTGTATGTGTTTGCTATGGTAAGTTTTCTCTTTTTTTTTTTTTATGAGCACAGGTTCTGTAGGCTTCTGCTGTTAATGGAAGTTCTGTAATGCCAGAGGGATAACAACTGTGTGTATGTGTGTGGGGGGAATGTATGGCATGGCACAAATCCAGACTCCTTGGACTGGAGTACGTGAGTGCTATACGAAGGGCAGGGAGTGTTTCTACTACGCTGAACTTCATGTCCCTGATCAGAGCAATAGGAGCTTGAGCTGCTTCACTTCTCAGCTGGTCCATACAACAAACTGCCCCCTTATGTGGGCTGTCTTTGGCAAACGGGGGGTTAAACTGTAAGTGCTGCAAAGAAGCATTATGAAAACTGTTTGGAAAAAATCTGTCTCATCTACGGCAGGGCTGATCCTCTGAGGCTGGGGAGTGCTGTGTGAGCAGCTCTCTCACACTGGGAGAGGCTCTGAGGCTTGAATAATTACCGCCAAAACTGGACAGCTTTGAGATGTCATTTTATGTCTCTGCAGGTTTTCTGTGCCCGGTAACGTCTGATGTCCTGGGCTTTTTCATGGCTACTGAAAATAACTGTATGGACAATTTAATGAACAATCTTTAAATATATCATATAACTAAGTAAAATGTCTATTTTTCCTGACTAACTACTTTCATGCGGCTATAAAATCCTCTATTTTTAAATAGCTGTAACTTTGCAAATCTTTTTCTCATACAAAGATTCATTTTTATTACTTACATTTTACTTCCATTTTACTTTTTCTTACTTTCGTTTAATATCCCGATGGTCTATTTTAAAACGTTTCCTAAGCCTGAGCAACAAAGCTAATACTTTAGAAGGCTCTTTTACTATTCCCAGTGAATGAACATCTTGCCAAGCAAGCAACAGCTTCACAGGTGACACTCGGCATCATCAGATCCTTGCTGAAGCCTGGCAGAGGCTGCCTGTGTGTCTGATGGACCCCCAGTTACCCCATACTTGGATCTCCTGCTAACCCTTCTGGGGAGATGAGCTTCATTCCCACTTCATCCCATAGCATTTTGAGCAGGAACAGCTAAAGGCTTGGCAGGTCAGTCTTGGGGGGGATAAGTGTTAGGACTGGTGATGGAGTATTAGTTTGTTGTCATTTAATGTTCCTCCTGTGAGTGTCTGCAACATGCTGGCTTGTCAGCATGACCCCGTGATGCCTCATATAAAGTGGAGATATTAGTATATATAATTTGCATCTGGATATCCAAATACAGATTAGTTCTTCTCCATAATTTAAGACCAGCATCCCCATGATGGACTGTGTTGTTTAACACCACTGCCTTGATAATAGGATAGTAAATATTGCTCTCTACACACATAGTTCATTCTCTATGCATGCAACTACAGCTACATGCCAGTTGAATTTATGAGGAAGATGGTCCCAGAAGATACACAAACATAGGTTACGACAAAAGTTTAAAGATTTCTATTTGATATAAAAACTCCCTTTGCAGAATCCATCTAAACAATGTGAACCCTCAGGATGAGGATACTTGTCTCAGCCCCACCAGTGGTTCTCAGCACTGGGCACCTCCACTCCAGGTATATCACAGAACGATGGACACAGAATGCAGGTGTCTGTTCTGTTTCTCTCCTGCTGCTTGCCCGTCAGTTGAGTGGGCAATGTGATGCTTGCTTGTATTACTCAGCTGTGCCAGGAGACTGGATAAATACTTGCACAACTGCTTTTGGAATCTTTGGTTCAAGAGTCCTCTCTGTGAGCTGAAGCCTTCTGTGTCTCTGTGAGGGCAGGGTATGGACCAGGTGGAACAGAGACACATATGGACCTCCCTGAGCACCAAGCTCCATGCCAGAACAGAGCTGCTTTGTCTTCTCTTTCTCAGATGCCATTAAGATTGTTGATTTCACACCTTTACATATATATACATATACCTTTAAAATGTTCATCACACAGGTTTGTCTTCAGAAGTGAATTTCTCTTGGTTCAACATATTTCAGTGAGTTGTCTGATAATCAGGACAAGCATGTAATTGACACATTTCTGCTTCAGGTGGGGCAATTAAGGAAATGTGGTGTTGAGAGCAGACATTGTTTTGACAGATAAGAGCTGCTAAGACTCTGCAAGTCTGGAGGAAAAAAGAGACAGTATTGTTATATTATGTAACTTCTGAAGATGAAAAAGAAATCTTTTGTTTGCCTAGATGTTCCTCTAGTCTTAAAGTCAATAGAGCTGAAGCACAGTAATGAAAAAGATCATGTTGAAAATGCCTTGTCTCATTCAATTCTGTTGCCTTGTCTTTCCAACCTGCACTGAATAAAAATGTTCTTCACTTCTGGACAGATTATAAAATTTAAAGTGTATTAGCAGGCACCAGCTGTGTGCTGTAATTATTTGGCTGAATCTTCTGACGTTAGAAGAGAAAATCTGAGTTAATGGCTCAGATGCTCTCCTGCCTGGTTCCCTAATATCCCCCACCTTGCACCTGGTGCATCTGCACAGAGCAGGGATAAAGCAGCAGGAGGGCAGAAGGGGGCTGTTGGGGACATGCAGCACAGAGGGACAGATGACTGCTCATGCTGCAAGAGCTTTTAGCAAAATATTAACATTCTCTGCTAATAGTCCCAAGCGAGGAGGGAAAGACTCAGTTGTATTTCTTTCCAGACGGCTGTAATGTTACAAAGTCAAGCAGGGCTGGAATCAGCTATCTAGAGACAGATGCCTAAAGTCTTTGGAGGTGCCCAAAAGCCGTGCTGGATTTGTGTGTCTCAGATGATTTTCAGGGAGGTGCAGCTCCAGCCAGGCTGCTGATCCCAGAGTTGGAGGAGGTGGACCAGGGAACAAGGTGGGGTTACATCACCATGGTTTGTTAACTTCTTTGCGTTCTTTCAGTTAAATGAAGAACAGTGAGATATATTGCACTCTTAAATCACTAAATCTTGCTGGTGGAAGCTAATTAAGAGCAGTAGGCGAGGGTCAGTAGATAAAGTGAGTGCTGAGGCTTTTCATCTGCACTTTGTGTGATTCTGGGCTTCTGCTTGGAACTAGGCTTGGTCTTGTTGTCTGACCTGATTGTGTGTGGGAATTGATTCTGTCTGCCGAGCCAGTCACACCTCCCACCTCCATGAGGGCCTGGCGTGCTCTGGAGCACACACAGTTTAATTTCTCCTGGGAAGAGTCTAGTTCACGTGCACCAAAGCTACTTTCCAAACAGCCAATATGCAATAAATAGGGGTGATTGGAAAATTTGTTTTCCAACTGCATGACAACCCTGAACCAAAATTGTGAAGTGAGAGTCATGGGGTATCTGTAGGAAATTCCTTGTCCATCTCCAGTAACTTGAATTTTCAAATTTTAACCAACATTATATGAGAATTTAGATAATCTGTTTATGTCCCTATAAATATAGGGACAGATGTTCACTGCTGAAGAGGACTGTAACAGACACCTCTGGACTGTTCACATTTTGAGGAGCACTAGCTGACTGACAGATGCCAAGTGGGCTCTACAAGTGTGCGTCAGCAAACCCAGCCTGGGAGAATCAAGCAGCTGTTTTATAATAGCATATTCTAAATTCTGTTTAGTTGCCAATCTTTCCCCATCCTTTTGTGGCACATGTTTTTCCCCTTAAAGTTTTTTTCCTCTAGCCTTGGGGCTGGAAACTTACCTTAGAAATGAAAGCTGAACCTTTGGGGAAAGATTTCTGTTTCACCAGTGGGGCCTTCAGGCAGGAAACTACAGAATAGGATGAGACTGGAGATAGAATTGCAGAAGTTGGCAGCCTTTGCATGTATATATTACAGGGATACCAGAACAGTGTTTGCTAGTATTGAAAAAGCCAAAAGGTTTTGACATAGCAGCTCTTGACCTTCAAATATAAGCCTTTAGGAACAGGGTACAGCATGTACCCAGGCAGTGCTATATTAATAATAATTTCCTTTTTTGTGCTGGTGTCCACCTTTGCCTCGCCTCTCTTGGGGAGCAGGGTTTTCAGTAGTAATAATTAGAAAAGCAATAGTTCCCCTGGTGCTCTGAACATATTGAGTCAGGAAATATTCAAAACCTTATAGGCTACTGTGTGAATCAAGTTATTGCACGTGAAATCTTGTGCAAGTGCTACTTGAAGTCGGTTATTCATGGCAAAAATATTTGTACAGTTAATAACGTAAACAGTGGGCAAAACGGAAATCTGATATGAGATTTATTTGTTCTCTTATACCATTTGGAAAAGGGCCAGTATGTTAAATTGGAAATGTTGGTATGATTTACCATGATACATCCATTTTGACTACGTTGTAAATATCCACTGGTTGATTAAAAGAACAGAGTGCTTGGCAGATCACCTGTAGATTTCTGTCACAAGAGAGGAAATCTGGAAATTCCAAGGTAAATTACATATGAAGCAAGCCAAAGGAGATTTTATAAATGGTTCATTGATGTCAAATTGAGAAGAATCCAATAAATCATACACAGTCTGAGCTACTTCTTGTTCCACACGCTCTGCATCATTACCAATGATAGTGCAAAGAGAATGCCAAATATCCTTGTGCAGAAAATACAGAATTCTTTCTATAAGCTTTTTACATCAAACACACGTAGGAATACATTTCTGAATAGGTTATGAGACAGATTACTCAGAACCCTTCTTGCACTGAGATTAGAATCGGAGCTGCTAGCCTATAGTCACACTCAGTTATTCACAGGGAGTCTCGCATTTTGTCTCAGACTTTACACGTTAGGTACATATTCACCTTTGCTTTGTCTGCCAAAAAACCCAGCTCATTCACTCACTATCACAAAGCATCTGGAAAGAAAGTAGTTCCTAGATGGGGCCCTGTTTCATTAAGACTATCTTATGTATGTGTAATTAAAGTAATTTATTTTTTTTCTGCACAGTTTTTATCAGCCACAGTCATAATGAAACTCAGGAGGAGTTCATAGGAAAATGTCTTGTAAAGCAGGGACACACTTAAAGGCTTTACAGTTTTCTTCAGTCTCGTGGTGTAATAAATTGGGAAAGAAAATGCAACCTAATGTCTAGTGCAAGGTACCGAATGGTACAATGTCTATATTTGTTCCGGATTCTGGCACTGACTCTTGTGCTCTAGAGTGAGTCATTGCTTCACCTGTGAATGAGATGGCAATGATAAAAATCAATTTTATCTATATCTAATAGAAGCAGTGATTTCACAAGGTTTAATTCTGCTTCTAAAAGATGTTTTGAAATACTCTAATAAAATATTGCATTGAGATATTGCTGTGTTTCAAATAAACCCCCCTACAAGAGTCATAGTTTAAAAATTGTACTTTTATTCACAAAATGATTCAGTCCTTGTGAAAAATCAACATTTGAGCTACAAATCACTGGTCTGTTTCTAAGAGACTTTTTAGTATAACTTACTATTGAATAGGATGTAAATTTTATGTTGTTTGAAATTACCTTGCAAATGAAGGTGACACCAAGGGTTTGTTTTAAGGGGTCTAAAGTAAACTGTTGAGGTTACAGAGCACTAAATCTGGTCTCTACTCACAAATTAGTGGAGGTATAATATGAATGACTAGAATTACTAGACATACATAAACATTATAAACTGAGGAAGAGCCGAATTGAACTTTTATAAGGGAAAATTGTATTACATATATTTGCTAGATTTCTTTGAAGAACTCACTATGTATCAGAGAATCATGGAATCGTAGAATGGTTTGGGTTGGAAAGGACCTTAAGCTCATCTAGTTCCAACCCCCTGCCATGGGCAGGGATGCCTCACACCAGACTATGCCACCCAAGGCTCAGTCCAACCTGGCCTTGAACACTGCCAGGGATGGAGCATTTATCACTTCTTTGGGCAACCTGTTCCAGTGCCTCACCACCCTCACATTAATGAATTACACCAAGAGGAGTATACGTTCACACAATGCATGGTCAAATTATGAGCTGCTTTGCAACATGCATTTCTATAGGTCAGCTATGTGTATAAGATGAAGATGGGAAAAGACAAATTAAAGGAGGATTAAACACTGTTACAAACACTAGCCTTTAGTTACTAAAATTTATGGTTTAGATACCACCCTTCTGAATGCTAAATCTGTAATATGGAGCAGGCAGTGATCACTTTATATTTGTCTTGTTTTCTAATATATTTTCTGCTTCCAGCCACTGCTGGCTGCTGCGGTAGGTAGACCTGCTGTCTGAGTATAGGGGGTCTCTCCCTATTATGTATTTATATCTGGACAAACCTCATTCTAATGCAGTTCATCTATTGCTCTGTTTGGATTGTACATTCTTTGCAGCAACTTGGTTACGAGAGGTAAGATCATTGAAACGCAATTTTTATGCTGTGCCTCTTCATGTGAAGAAACAGTGGGCTAGAATACACACACGCAAATATTCTGACTACAACCTCAGGGGTTCAGTTTTTGGACATTTCAGTCCATTAGCTCTACCTGGGAGCCAGAGTCTAAAACCAAGTAGCAGCAGTTTCTGTCTTCTTTTCTCTCCTCTGCTTCCCTGGCAACATTCAGAAAACATTCAGACACAAAGACAAATGGGCCTAAATGAAATTTAAAAAATCAACAACAAAAAAGACTATGATACTACTATGGTGATTCTTTTCAGGAGCTCATAATGCCATTCAAGAGACAACTGAAGCTCTCCATTGCACAATAGTTTCCATATTATGTATATGACTCTGGAATGGGAAGGACTCATAAATCTTTAGCAAATTGAATCCTGCACAGGATTCACAGGATGCTTGAGAGAAGCACAGAATGAGACTAGGTTATAAACCTGACCTAAATAGCCAATAGTGAATCTTAAAGCAGACAGAAAGTGTCTGGGGTTAATAAAATAGTCAGAAGTGCTTGCAAACTTACTCTAAATACCAATTGATTCCACTCCTAATAGCTTTCTGAATTCATCAGAACAGACCAGGGAAGTCTCTCTGTAGAACACATTTTTCTGGACCTTAGTCAAAGTAGCAGGAGCTGAAGACAAAATTAATAAAATAGTGAAAGAAAATTCCAAATTAAAATCATGGGCCCTGAAAGTGACCTGTTATGTTTTCTGCTCAGTGTTGCTACGTGCCATATAATTCGTACCATGTTCTTTCTATAATAAGCTAATAAAGGAGAGCTGGAAATGGCTGTGGAAGGCAGTCTGCCTACGTGGGAATGACCCCACGCCTAAATGCCGGAGGATACTGAGGGTGGCACAACTTAGCATAGCTATCCCTTTGACATTTTCACTGAGCAAGCTGCTCCTTCTGTTAACTTTTTTAACGTGACTCCTATGGTTTTTAACAGAAAGAGTGTCTTGAGCAGAATGTAACCATGCACAGCCATTGGGCAGACACATGTCCAGCTGTGAGTGACTTTGTTTTAATGATTAGGTGGACTTGGTGGTGATGTCTGTCATAGTGCTGCAGCTTTCATATCGTCCAGCTCCACCTGCTTGTTATGAACACACACTGAATCTGATGCCTCACTATCTTTATACTTTATACTGCCTCAAGCATGACTTCTGTAATGCAAAGCAGAAAGAGTTTTGTGCAGGTATTGAGGAAAGACACTGACTGAACACTGTATTAGGATGAAGGGACCTCTGACTTTAAAGGTCCTTCCTGATGCCAAGCAGATTCTGCAGAGCAGTACTTGAGACAAAATGTGTAGCACTTGTAAATACATTGGATTGTATATCACAAAGTCCTTTCTCGTACTTTAGAAGATTGGATTCTGAAAAAAAGTCCATCCTTTCTAAAGGAAGTTTCGAATAAACCAGACCAATTGCCCCAGCAGCACCTGTGTCTCTTAATGGGGGCCCCAGGTAACAGTCAGAAATAGCCCTGCATTGGGAGAGGTGAGAACCTTGGCTTGCCTGTCCTTCTGCTACCCCAGGGACCAGCAGGCATGCCCAGGGAAACCTCTGCCTGCCTGATGCAGTGCTCTCAGACGGATCGGATGAGTGGTCAAGGGGATGGATTTATGTCTCCCCTCACCATTGGGGGAATCTCTAATCTAAATTAGACAATTTTAAGTGGCCAAATCCCACTGTGGCCACATAGATGATCCACTTCAGTGCATAAGCACTGAAGCACATACATTTTGCTTTTCTTTCAGTGGGACATTACCAAGTGTTTATAGTCAAATGCTGCCTTAAATTCTTTACTGACTAGAGGCAGTTGAGACATGACTTCCTAAATTTGGACCACAATGCAAAGAGGGAACTGCAACTTTTTATATATTTTTTATTTGCCTTTATCTAGCACTTAGGAGGGTAGTTAATATAAAAGGAGCTATATAGAAACCTGAGTTTCTTGACCCAACAGTAAACTGAGTCTGAAGCAAATGATATGCATATTTTAGAATCAAAATAAATAATTGATATGCAGCAATGCAACAGAAAAGGGTTGGCAAATGCATTGCACCAATAGTGTGACAACAGTAGTACTTCTGCAACCTTTGAACAAGCTATGTACTGTGACCATTTTCAGCCATGCCTAAATGAGCCCAACTAAGGCTGGTTTGTGCCAACTAGATGTTCGTCCTTGCACCTGTAAGTGAACCCAAGTAAAAAATGTTTGGAATTAGTCAATATATGAACCACATGATGAAAAAACCTGTAGGTGACCACACTGGTTGTGCAGCTTTGTACAAACATTTATTTTTCCTGGGACTGATGTGTATTGAATGTAGCTGGCTGTTCCACTCACTTGTTTTACTCTTCAAGAGTCTATTGTTCATCTGTTCTGCAGGCACTGTTCTGATCTGTAGTCCTAAGAGTCTCCCTTTATATCTTTCTCAAAACTGTTAGGACAGCAAGAGGAATTTTATGCTGTGACTGGGGTTGTGCCAATCCATTGCTTTGCTAAAAGGGTGTTACAGAGGTTCAAGAGGGCAAAGGGAGTTAATGGTGTACCTGTGGCTGGTGTTTTATGTCAGGTGATTGCATATGACTCCAATTGTGATAATCATCCTTAAAAATATTTTTTATGGTTTATTGAAATTGAGGGAGAAAAAAAGAAGAATGTAGTTGAAGAATTTGACATACAATTTATGAAATGTGGTTTGACATGAAGTTTTCCCTAAGCACTGAAAAAATTTATTGTAGGAGGTTCTCTTGGTTTGTATTAAAAGTACTATGAAATTTCATTTAGTCCCATTTTGTCTTTGTGTCTGTATGTGGGGAGGAAAAAAGAAGTTAATTTGCATGGTCTGAAGTTTGTTCCTCTTTCCTTAGGTAAAGCAAGACCAGCACATACAAGAATGACAGGGAGAAAATGTGTCTTGCTCTGGCTGTGGAAAGCCATGGACCCAGCTCTTGGTTTGTAAAAACACTTGGGGCAAGGGAAAGCTTTTACCAGCATTGCACTGCTTAAGACATTGCTCTAACCTGGCCTCTCTAGGATCTGCAGCAGGAGTCAGGTTTTGTGTCTGTATATTGCAAGAAGCTGGGATTGAGTTTTCTTAGAGACTGACATCCTTTGGGTGCTCTTCTCTGCAAACTTGGGCAGGAGGGCTCACAGTCTCCCCAGTGACCCCCAGGTTGTCCAGGAGATGGTGAAGGAGGGACCAACCAGGGTTACACTGTGCTTCGTCCAGTTTTCTATTTAGCGACCATATGTCAGCACTACCAGCAGGGGAAACATGCCTGCGTGCCTGGCTGCTGTCATGTCTCACATCTCTAACATTTCTGCTTGTTAGCCCACCAGTAGATAGCATTACTGCAGAACGCCTCGTTGAAATCAATCGTGTTTATACCACATGCTTTATCTCCAGCTCTTCAGCTCTTACAAGCAATGTGGGATTGCAGCTATTCACAAGCGCTACTCTATCAGTTCCCTTAGTCGAGAGTGAAGCTGTAGGGCCCTCTTGTGGGAAGAAAACAGCAGTCCTGCTTGTTGTGAAACGTGTGTACTGGGATGAAAACCTGCAGTGAATGTCTGCTGTCATCTGTCGAAGCGTTGTACGGTGGTGCGTGTTGTGTGGCATCTTCCATCGGTGCTCAAATCTGACTGCTATCTTCAAGCTTGGCAACGAGGAAGGGGTGTATTTATGAACCTCAGCCTTGAATATGGCTGCTGATCAGCCCCTGATCTTCCAGAGAGTTTTTTTCTCTATCCTAATCATGGATGTTAACTCTTAAAACCAACCTGTGCTCCATTCAGCTATGCCCAGGGGTAGCTGGATTCCTGTGTGGATGAGTTGAGTCTATGCCATCCTCATGGCATTACCTGAGGACCTGCCACGTCCCCTTCTCTCCTCCAGCTGCTGACCACAGTTCCTCATGCCCCAACCCAACATGTTCAACCCAACTTGCCTCCTGTCCTGGAAAGACCCTGGCATGGTTCCCTGGAGGCTTTAAACACCTTTTGCATCTTTACACATGCTCCAGGGAACTGGAGGCCTCATCTTGGCTGATGGTGTGTTTGCAAGATGTGTGAGTTGGCTGTAAGCAGTGAAGAATGCCGGAGCTGGGCACAGGCAGACAGAATTAGGGCAGGCACCTGCTTTATGTCAAATCTATGGACAGCGGATGTCAAGTTTTAATTCCCGAGAATGCCTAAAAAGTTAGTAGAGGAATTGTGTCTGGTGTCACCCTGGGCAGGCAATGGCAGGCGCTGGACACTGTATCTTTTGCACTGACTCACGCTAAAGTAGCTGATGGAGCAGTGACAGGCAAGGCATGACAGCAACTCAGAAACCTCTGACCCGAGCCTTGCATAGCTCCCCAGCACAAAACGTTTTACACTGAACATCCCAAGCATACATGAGTATGTAATTCTGCCTCTCTCAGTCACATTCATAAGCTCTGGGACTTTTCCTATAGACCAAGACTCACTTCTGACGTCAAATGCTCTCCTCTGAGGGGGGACAATGCCTGTTTGTTAGTACTCTGATAGCTGTGTGGTGCAAGAACAGAGCAAAGCAACAACTAACCCCTCTGCAGCTCAAGTTAAGAGAAAGATCATTGCCATTACGATGTAATTTTTACTACTATATTGATAGACGTTTGCATATTTTCACCTCCTGTTCTGATCTCAGTCATATCTACCTCTGCTGTGACAGCTGCTTGTCCTCAGGCATCCCATTTATTTAGCTGCAGCAAATAATCTGAACTACAGCCCAATCACACTGTAATACATATAAATGTATAAAATATAATACGGTTAAAACTTTCTACTACAGAAATATCAAATATTTAACTTAAAAACATATAAACCAATAAAGGAATTCTTGGAAATACTTATTGCAAATTCTAAGAATCAAAAATATCAGAAATGAGATATTGTGAGTATACTTGGAAAGTATAGCATATACTTTGAACCCAATTTTAGAATAATTGGTACAGTATGAACTTTTGACTTTCTTAGACTATTTTCTGGAGTTGCATGTTATTTTTTTCTGATGTCAAAATGACTAATGGGCATTAATTTTTCATGAAGTAATAGTCAAAATCACAAATGAATGTGGGCCACTGTTGTAGCTATATATTCTATTGGTTTATTAAAAATGTTATTAATGTGTTCTAAAACCTATTTGATTCTGATCTGGACAGTTTGCTGCTTTTTCTAGTTAAAGGATTTCCCTGATAATCCCTCCTTGCTACTGTTTTGGGAGGATGTAGAAAGTAAAGAGATGTCTCTTGAAAGAGTTCTCAAAAATTTACAAGCCATTGATGAGTTGAGGAGGATGCTTTGAGAGAGGAGGTTATTTACCTTTTCTTATTTGGTGTTTTTAAATGGATGTACAAGGCTTTCAGAAGAAAAACATGTGTTTTGACTTTGGCAAGATATCTTATCCTTGTCAAGGAATCCATAAAAACAGAAACAGCATGAAGTTTTATAGTTTAGAGTAATGCTGGGTAGGAACATTATGAGGGTTTAGAGGAAAATGTTGCTGGTTCTGGAACAAAAGTTGTTAATGAGCTGTTGAAGCCTATTGATGCCAAAGCATTGAACTATACTGTGTATGCTGCTGACATGGACCCTCACAAACTGAAATAAGATGCCAAGAGATAGAGCAAACCTTTCATCACCTCCAGCGACAAAGAAACGCGGATTACAAGATCTGGAGCTAGCATGGGATATCGGTAAATACCTAGCAATGTTACAACAAAACCTATTACACACGTGGCTGCATCTCTGAATTGTCTAGCTCATTGGATTACAACAAACTAAGTCAAAAAATGTATCTTTAGTTTCTAATGTGATCTGCTAAACGTGAGAGCTTGGATTCTAGGAAAACCAGCATGACTCGGGAGACTAGTTTATTTGAATTAGTAGCAAATCTTATGAAGAAGTATCAGGCAGCCTATTGTTTTGCCCTGGGGGCAATCATTTATAATACTGCAAAATCCCCAATCTGTATAGCTTTGGTAGAGCTTTGAATTTATTTTGTGTGATGTGCAAGGTATTAGAAGAAGAAACTCAATTCACCTTAATTCACTTGTCTCCCTCTAGGACAAAGGATGCTTTGAAAATTAAATTCCATTTGATTTCCACAGTATGCTTTGCCTAAAATGCTACGTGGAACCTATAAACCAGTGCAGGAATTGTACTTACAGCACTGACATAACATTTTGTTATTTGCTTATTTCTTTCTGCAATAGTGCTTTGATGGGCCTGGCTTATATCTAACAGGCAGTGGCACAGCTTTAAGAGTCCTCTTGGTCTTATGCCACCCTATGCCTTGCTGGCAAAGTCCCTAGTTTTCCAGGCTTCAGGGAGCCATTCCCTTTGTGTGCCCTTTTCAAGCCAGCCCAAGTGTTTAGAGTTGCATTCCAAAATTGTGGTTGTAATGGAGACCCACGTTACGGAGCTGTTCCACTAGTATATATTTAGACCCAGTTCAGCAAAGGTCTAAAAATGTGTCTAAATCAAAATATGACAAGGCAGCACCATCCAGAGATACCTTAAGTGTCTTGGAACAAGCTAATGCCATGCTGGGAGCAGTACAGCCATGTGAAGGTGGTAAAATGGTATCCTGGGAACATTTTAGCTCTGTTGGGGCCATGCATGTTAGCCTTGGTACAGTGTTCATGGAAATTTGGCACATTCTCTGAGCACTTTCACTAATTTGTTCAGGCCATGTTTAGGTAGCACTCGCTATATGACACTGTAGGTATGATTTCTGTGGATGTACTCCCCTTCCTACACCCCAAAGCTAAATCGTGTATTATTGAGCTGAGTTGGGATATTGCTCTCTGATTTTCAGTATTGCAGCTCAACACATGCACCCATTTTAGTGGGAAATGTGGTGCTGAAGACGGTGCCCATAGCGCACAGTCTTGTACTGCTAAAGCCAGTTGGGGTTTCACTATTGATTCCATTGAGGAAAAATCAGGGATCCCAGCAGCTGCCACTGCAATATTACTGTAAGATAGTGGTAGGTAGCTGCAGGCAATGTGATTTGGAAGAACAAACTTGAGCAGACAGGGGTTAGATCAATATCTGAAGGATGATTATCTTGGTCAGCACAGTATTTTCCATAGCCTAATCCAATCTAAACTATCTCTAAATATATCACAGACTGTGAAATTTCAATCCCTGTCCTGTCAGCCTGTTCGTGTGAAGATGGATGACATGCCTGATGAAGTCAAAGGGCCTGATCCTGTTGCTGCTGAAGTAACTAATAAATCTCCCATTAACTTCAGAGAAGCCCTTAAAAAGTCACCTTGTCAAATTGCTCAGTTAAACAGAGGTAGCAGATCCTTTCCAGCTGTAATGGGTTCACAGCTGTTGCAAGTGCACAGGCCTTCTCCCAAAAGGACAAGATCATCTTTGCAAGTTTTTGGAAGTTAAAAAACAAGCCAAAAAGAAATAGAGATGATGTTTGGAATGGGAAGCTGCCCTTGAGCAGGACAGACTGCACAGGGACTTAGTGAAAGACACTTATTGTAATAATTTTTTCAGGGGCAAGATGCTCCCAGATGCTTGCAGATGTGCTTGTGTGCTCCTCTGCAACCCCTCGTGTATGGCCAGGTATGTGCTTGGAGGAGGGAGGCACCGCTGGACAACAAAATCTTCATCTGAGATGACATGAAGTTAAAGAAATGAGAAAACTGGACAAAAATTGACTTTCCCATTGAGAAGAAGTTTGCCTGGAATTCAGTTGGGCTTTCTGCAGAAAAGGTGACCATCAGGACTGATAGTTTGAACAGCCAAAAGTGGGGTAGCAGCCCACGGAGGGTGCACATGTTGGGCAGGTTCTGGGATAGTGTCCCTGGTTTGCCTGTATGGATCACTACAGGCAACCCTACGGGCTGATTAAGAAAGGGGTGAAGTGAGTGTTCGCAGACTCATGACAAATCTAAAACCAGAGGTGATTAGTTGCTGTTGCAGTAATGAGCTTGTGGATAAGCTTCCAGCAGTACTCATTAAGTACCTCTCTGGGAAGAAATCTCTCTCTTCACCCAGGTGGAACCCCACAGCCAGTGTTACAAGAAGTTTTCACTGTCATGGTGGGAAGAATATAAAAAAAGAAAGGTGGAAATTCACTCAGCAGATCTGCCCAGCAGGCAACAGTCTGGAACTGCAATTCTGAGTCCAGCCGTCTTTGCTTTGCCCTCCGTGCGATCACATATGTAGATGTATGAGCCTCTTCCTGTTTATTGAAGTAAATAAATATTTTGCTGAACTGAAAAAAGCCCTAAAATTAATATTATGAGGTTAAAAATTCAGATATAAATATAGCCATCTTTTAAAAAGAGGCTTTAAACCCATTTTGCACTGCTCACAGGAATTCATTCTAACTGCTACTAAACCCCTGGTGCCTGAAGTATATCAATCATTTAAATCTTTACTTTAACTGCTGCATGTTACTTAAAACTTAAAAAGCTACAAACAGCTTTGGATGCCTGTAAGGCTTTGGTGGATTTTTTTTCTTCCTTATTATTACAATAGATTCTTTTTTATTTTTCACTTCCAAAATATTATCAAATATTGCCAAATTATGCAAAATTAAAAAAAATATTAAAGTTGAGCTGAATAGCACTGGGAAAAACCAGTCAGTATTCGCTTTTTTGGGTGTATAGTCAAGTGGCCAAGTAATGGAATTTGAAAACACCCATGTCAGCAGCAATGCCTGAAGCTCACCTGTGTTGTGGATTAACCATGCCACAGTTGCAGAAACATGAACACTTTTTTTCAGTGTGCAGCCAAGTTGGATCCAGGAGCACACAGATTTGCTGCACCTTTCCCAAGACAGCTCAGGGATGGAGCCAGTCTACCTGCTGATGGCCAGCATGGCGATGAAATCAGTACCTCCTGAGGAATCCATGCCATGCTCCTCAGGATTTTTTAGTGTAGCAATAACAATTCATTCTCTAGAGCTATAGCATTTGTAACTAAAGCAGCCAGAGAGGCTGGCTAACTCATTAGCTAAAATAGGGTGAAAAAATGCATTGCATTTACAAATACAGGCTAATAGCTACATTATTCTTTTATAATTTACAGCACAGAGATTACTCAAGCCAGGTCCTACATTCAAATATTCAGTAGCAACTATTGGTTCAACACAAATAGGATAAAATCTGCTCAGGCTACTCTGAAATTCTAAGATAAGGCTAAATATATAAAGAAATATTTTAGTTCCAGTTAATATTTAGCAATAGATGAAGCATTTCCTAATACTAATAATTCAAACAAGTATAGTTACGGGATGGTTAACTCTTACACATGCAGGGAGCAGCAGTACCTATGACGGGCTCAGCTTGCTTTTCAGTGAAAGTGATTACATGGTGGGGCAAACTATAAAGAGCAGTTTGAGGATGGTAGTATTGAGGGTTCATGGTGGCCCCATGACTTCTAAAGAGGAGCATTTTCCTTTGCTCCTAGTCAGGACACTGAAGCAGTGCTGCCTGGGGACAGTCAGGTTGCTAGGTCACTATCACTTGTGTGACCTGTTCTGGACAAGATCAGCATCCTGGTTCAAAACAAACTAGTTTACATGGAGAATTAAAACTCACTTTTAAGAGAAGGGATTTTGATTTGTGCCGTTGTTTAAGAGTGGATTTGATGTACTGGCTGATGAGTTGGCTATTTAGCTACAGTTTACATTAATTTTACTTTGGTTTTGCAAGAAGATTAAATCAAATTGTCCATATCTGCCACATGTTGGATTATGTTATATGCATGCTGTTATTTCTACAATGGCAATTAGGTGATGTCATGTCTACTTTGTTCTTTGGGCATTCTTCCCCACATCTGGTATTTTGGGAAGAACTTAACATTCACTAAACCAGTAATAGATTACTCTAACAACTAATTCTTCTTGTACAAATTAGGGCTTTGGTCGTATGAAGATTTATTCATATGCTTGCTTTCATGTACAATGGGCTGTCCCACTGAACTTGCAAAATGAATGAAGTTATGCATATGCATAAGTGCTAGAAGGATTTGTGCCTAAATAATGAAACTGAACACTGAGAGTATATAATTATCCATAAGTTTCAGCTATAAACACAGCAGAATCCACCTCTAAAATAAATGCAGGAAATGGAATGAAACGGAGAAGTCTGTGAGAGTATTTTTACTTTGCTTCATTCACAGTAATTTTGCACTGTTAGTAATAACCAAACTGGTAATTTGAATTGCTTGCTGCTTGTGCTACATATGAACTCTGGCACATGATTTGGTTTCTGCATCCATTTAGACACTTACTATTGCCAATAGATGCTAAAAATGAAAGAGGGATGGAAAGAAAGGTCTCTAAGTAACTCCAACGTGCTTTGGAGACCCCAATTTATTGCTAACAGCCATTCATTACTTTAAGAAAATTAATAGACATGATTCTCTCCATACACACAGTCCATTGCCACCTGAATGACTTCAAAATTGCCAATCTAGATATATTTTGTCACTTATATGTCCTTAGTCCTCAGGTTTTACATCAATTCAGGTTTACTCAGAGCTGACTGAAATACAGAATTTCAAGTTGGCAGACAACAACAATTGCTGCTCAAAAATATCTAATGGACTGGAACTTTGAAAACAAAAATTGCTCACAGAGTCTCTAGGGTGTGAAAGAAAATAACATTGCTGTTTCTTTAACCACTGCCAAGAGAGGAGCGTTGAATGCATAAGCTCCAGAGATGTCCAGGTTGACTGTCCACCACATTCCCTGGGCTGGGTAGAACACTCCCAGGCTCCTGGGCCATCATCTTCTGATTTGAAAGCTGCTGTGGTAGGCTGTGAAATTCTAAAGATAAATAAATTGATCTTCTTTCCAGGAATGGACCAGGAGAGATTGTACAGCTACTTCCAGATTCAGCATCTTGGTTTTGTGTCAGAATTTGGGAGCTAGGAGTCCTGTGGCTGGAGGCAGGACCTCATGGCTCCCAGGCAACCGACTTCACAGCAGTCACCTCTCTCATCCAAGAGGGAGTCATGCGTGCAAGGGACTCCAACCTGCTGCTGTGGAGCCACATCTCTGAGAGCCCCGAGGTCTCCAAGGGCAAACAGATGCAGGTTTTGGATTTGGAAGGCAGGGCTGGGAAGACAAAGGTGCTGGATCTCTCCAGCTTCTTGTAAAAGCATTAAGTCCTTGTCATTACTCTCTGAAGCCAGGCAAGTTTCAGTGGGAGGAATCAAGAAACTTCAGGTGTTTCAGTTGAAGGATTTCAGTTCAAACTTCAGCTTTTTCAATGAATTTCATCAAAGTTTTCTGACTTGCTCTGGCAACGGCATGTGATACAAGGCTAGGCTGGACTCAGAAAATGCATTCTGGAAAAAAAAATTAATTGTATTTTTTGTAAAAAACTGTATGAAATGAACATGGGTGAAGTGTTTGTTTGTTTGTTTGTTGCCTTTATCTTTTTTAATTAGAAACTCGCACAGGTAAACAAATGTTCTCTGTTTAAGGAGAACATGCACAAACCCCAAGCATTTCTAAACAACAAACAATATACAAATTGATGGTTAATGCAAATATCTTGAAGACATCTTTCCTGCAATGTATATGATGGCACAAATAGTTTATTAACTTTCTAGAGATTAAAGATATTTAAAGATATTTTGGATTTCTGCTACTCATGGATTACTGAAGCCAGAGAAAACAGAGAACTAGAACACTTTTAAAATACCCCTTATAAAAGGCAAGTCTTTGCAAGCGTGTCTTTAAAACATTTTAGCTTCTTATTTTTCAGAAAGTCCCCTGGGAGTAAGGTGGAGTTGCAATTACCAATAGATGATGCCAGAGGGTTCCTTGGCCCACTCTTTAACTCATCACTCTGCCTCAGAGCAAACAATGATGTTCCCTGGGATACCACCGGACAACCTTTACAACACCACAGCAATCACTTCTAGATGTAACAAGAAGCTATGCTGAAGCTGCATGAAGGTGAAAGGAAAGCAGGTCTAAAGCACTACCATGTCTCTGTTCCATGATGCAGCTCATCAGTTTCTCTTCTCAAGGTTTAAGCTCCAGCTTTCCAGAGACTTTGAAGGTCTTTTTAAATTATCCTTGATATCTGGTAATGTAAAACTCTGTCTTTTGCAAACAGGTCAAACTTTCATACAGACTCTTGTGACATGCCTCCCATCAGTCCTGTGTTATGGGGATGGAAAAATAAAGGGGTTTTGTCTGCAGCATGATTCTTGTGGAAATAACACAGCTCAATTCACAAAACTACTGCACTTAATCAGTTTAAGTAACATGGATTTTCCCCTGGGTACCCATCCTATTCTGTGCAATACTCCCAGATCCCACACCCTTTCCCATTTCTTTCATGGGTGCAGAACAACCTTCATTTCTCTCTACCCTGGCAAGGGTCGAAGTTTAGCAGCATACTGCCAAATGACGTGAATGGCAGAGAAGACCTGGAGTAGCATCCTAGCATGGGGTGACTAGGTACAGAGAGAAAATACACAATGAGTTCACCCAATCTTCTCTCCTGCTAAAGGGATGCAATAGGAGGACTAGAGGAGGTCTTCATTTCAACATGCATGCTAATTGCCACTCTGTTCTCAGTAAAAAATCACATGAATTGCAGCCTTCCTTGAAGACCAGGGAAGACTATTCTGAATTCCTGAGATCACGGTTTGAAGTTTTGAATTTTTACTTTAATTTCCTTTCCAAATTGTAAAAATGAAGATGATTCCATTATTTTTCAGTTATTTGGGTACTTTACAAGTAATATAATATACTTAATGTTGTAAGTACTAGCATGAACCTTTATGAGGAGATGGGGAAAAATATGGTCAGATTTGTCTCCTTCCCCTTCGTGTAAATGCCAGTATGCCTTAACACCTCAGATATTAAAGAATGATACTTATTCTATGTTGCTTTAGCATTCTATACTGAATTGCTTTATATTATATTATTTTTGGGGGGAAAAATATGTTTTTTTCCCATAAAGATACTAGGACTAGTTTGTGATTCCTTTAACCTTAATGGAACTTCTGTACTTGGAAAACATTTTGTGGCTACATGTTCCTTCATGCTCCCACTTCAAAGCATTTCATTTTCCACAAAGATTTTGTAGATACCACAGTTCTGAAATTGATATGTATTTATTGAAACTTCAAGGATATCAGTCTTGTACTTTCATTCTGGATTATTTCTGATTCTAGTGAAGGATTCTGTGTCAATTACAGATTTTTTCTGCCTTATTGACTGGATCTTTCCAGCTATGTCTACAGTATATCGAACCATTAATATAATCCACATGGGACATTGCATGCAGCTAGGATAGTAGGCAGTCATGTAATTAACAATCTTCCCATGATACATCAGCACAGGGAGACCAATTTAATATGACAAGGACAATGAAGTCTGGCACTTTCTTGATTTAGGGCTTACCTTTACAAATTTTAAATGAATGAATCTTATTTGATAATTGCATACCTTTTTTGTCCTAAAGGGAGAAGTCAGAGTATATGTTTCTAGAATAAGTTAATTATTACATCTTTAAAAAACAAAAAAGAACTCAAATTTTAGTTCATCACTTTTTCTAAATTATTTCTCCAGTTTAGCATTTCCCTTCAGACCTACTGGTACACAGAGTAGGATTTGCTAGACTGGGCAATTTTATTTGGCAGAGGCAAAAGTTTATTTTCATTTGCTCTGCTGGGAAAAGAGTGTGTTTAGATATTTATGAGTCACCCAAACGGCTATCCCAAATATTGTTAAAATGAGTCTATTATATGAGATGCACCTATTAAGTGAAGTAATATTTGAAAAAATCACTTTTTGCTATATTTGGCACAAGCTGAAACTGCCTGAAAACTCTGTTCATGTCCAAAATAATAAACATACATATTAGATAAATATCCCCATTCTTAGCTTTTGCAGCACTCTGACTGTGACCTGTGCCATATTCTTGCTGGCTGAGAGTTTATATCGAGCCAGGACAGTTTCTGGGTGGCTGAGAGGAAGGCTTTCAGCACAGCAGAGCTTTCTAAAGCAAGTTTATCTAAACATGTACTGAAGCAGCATTTTCAAAACGTTGAACAAAATAAGGAAATTATCATCCATTTATGTTGTCTTTGCCTGGTGTTTCTAACCACAACTTGTAGCCGAATTTTTGAACGAAGGTAAACCAAACCAGAACAGATGTATTTACACTTCCCCTCTTGAGCATTTGATAAGAAGAAGCAGGAGGGGTATGTTTTTCAGGTTTAGGTCTCTGGTTTTGGGTTCACACCAAGATAATCACCCCACAGAGCGTGGGACTGCAGGTGCCATGTAACAGGCCAGCTTAAATGACGACATCAGCGCACAGATGAAGGAGGCATGTGCTCCTCCCTAATCACTCATAAATTATGTGACCTATTTTATTCAAGTAATCCTTGATTATCTGAGTAATCTCTGATTTGCTCTTTCCTTAATCTACCACCAGGTCTATTGCAGTGGTTGACTATGGGTTTGCTGTCTGGTGACAACCAGCTGTTCTAGTAAAGACGTACAGATATTAAATGTTTCTTGAGATCTTCTGTTCCTGCATTTCCCTCTTTATCAAGAGTGGCAAGATCATTTTCATCTATAGAGAAATATTCCATTTAATAGATATACTGAGTGTTTTCTTCTTACTTCTTACAGGACTTGATAATTGCATCTGTGTTGATTTTCATATCTTTGTATGCTTCTGCTTTGCTTTAATTCTTGTCTTTAGCTATTTGAGCCTTGTCTCGCTGTCTGGTTCCTCTCTATATTTCAGGTTATTGAAAACTCCTGATTCTGATGAAAGCCTATTGTTTACTCTGGTTTTTTTTTTTACTTTTTTCTTTGCCTTGGGATACTTTATTCCAATGCTTCTAATTTTCTTTAATTTGATTTTTAAATGGAATTGCCAGTTTGCCTGATCCTTTTCCTTTACATATATTTCTACAGGATGTTAACTGCCAGCTCCCTAAATTTACTGTGCTTAACTTTCTTGAAGGCTTCTTTTCTGTATTTCTTCTTTGTTACAAGAAGATTCCCTAATCTTCTCTAGTCACTCTAACCCCCTGCCTGAATTTTCTATGATTTCCCTGTTGGCAAAAAGCAGATCCAGAAAAGCCTGTCTTCCAGATGTGTTTTCTAAAATTTACCCACAACACCTGCTGGGAAATCTGGGTGAGATTCCTCAGACCCAACAGAGATGTACGTGAGTAAATGAATGTAAATGCAGGCTTGAGATCACTGTCTGATTTTCTTTATGGACAGTATTAAATAGCAATTTGTAGTAAGCAGTAGTAGTAAATAGTAATTTGTCTTGAGTGTCATTCATCTTGTTCTAAATTAGTATCTGAATCAATGAATGATGCCTAAAAAGTGCCCATTTCTCACCACTGAATATGAAGAGAGCCTTGGGTTGCTGCTTCATAAATAGATTTCAGTGCTGCAGGTCTCCCAGGTCACACCTTCTGCCTTCTGCTGCAGCCCTTGGTGGTGATGCGTGGGGAAAATGTCCCGTTAACACCCAGCCTCTGCTTTGCATGGCTCTGTTAGCTCTAGAGAAAAAACCTTCATATATCCAGTGACAGGTTTGGTGGACAATAATCCACAGAGGTCCACTTATCCTATGCTTTAGTTCAGTGGCTGTGGTCCATTTCTTGTGGGTAAGATGTGGCTCCCAGAGGACTCTCTGATGTTTTTATAGTCTGGCTGCAATATAAAATGATGGGGAGAAAAAAGCATGGTGGTTACCTGCAGTTATCACCTTCTGAGCATTGCCATCCAACCAGCAGAGAAGGTTAAGACCTCACCAGGTTAGTTACCATATACTACTCTTATTTCTTCATTTGGACCTGATTCATTTAAATGGCTGCTTAAGGTACCAGTTGTCTTGTGTTCAACAGGTTCTCTGAGCTTACACAAGGGAAGTGAAAGCCAAAAGCCATTTCAGCATTGATCCCAAGGCTGTTGTCACTGTTGGAACAAGTTCCAGTTGAGTGTAATTTCTTCTTAACAATGACTCCAGTCTTGGGAACAAACCCAAATGTTGTCAGACTGTAAGACTATTGACTTTTCTGGTTACAATGTAATTAATGCTATTTAAATCTCAGAAAAGAAAGCAAAGAAACCACAAAAGGTTCAAGTTTAAGACTATGCACCTTTCTTTCACTACCTATCTCAAGGGAAGTGAATCCATTAGAAATACAGTTCCAGATGCCAAAAACAATAAAAATGCAGACTTTAAGGTCTAGCCAAATTGTGGTTAAAATTATTTCTCTGTGGATCACACTCATTAATTTTAAGGCTGGACATTCTCCAAACTCTGTGGTTGCTTTGCAACAAGGTGTAAGATCCCAGTGATTAGATGCCTTCCATTTCGTTTTTTTCCTAATATATCCAGTTGAATGAAAATTAGGATTTCTGAAGGAAAATCAAAGGGGTAATGTAAACTTATTGAAAATAGACACAAGCATTAAAAATAGAGCAAACCCATTTAGACTTTATAAATCAATGTGGCTCAACGTTTTGGATCATGTATATGTGATATGGTCTTCTAGGATTTTCATTTTAATAGGTAGGAAAGTGCTGTGGTCAGATGCTTTCAACATAATTAAATTAATCAGAAATCATTTCATTTCAACATGGATTGTCAGGAAAAAATTATTCTTTTAGACAACATAGGAAAAGAAGGGCTTTTATGTAAAACATTGCGAAGTGCCCTATTGTTCAGAGGCATTTGCATAAAGAAATCAGTAAACAAACCAGCAGAACAGTGTGTTTCCAAAGCAAAAATAATTCTTTAAGAAAGACCATCCACAAAATTAAGCTCTTATGTTAAAAGAATACCATAAGGAAAGTTTGTAGGTACTTTGAAAATTGTTTGTTTGTTCATTTGTTTTCAATATTGATCCAGTAGAAGCAATTTATGTTTGAAACTTCAAAAGAAGACAATGAATAGTGGTATAGGTCACATTGCTAAGAAGCATAGTAATTTTATGGCAAACATATTTTACATATTATTTTAGGATACGTTTTTTTCTTATTTTGAAAGACCAAAATTATATTAAGATTATGTTTAAAAGCCTGAGATCCCTTGCTAAGGGTTTTTTCTCTTCTTTACTTCTGCTTGCGGTCTTTTTATTGTCTGAGAAAATGGCACTTGAGGTAATCCAAAGATATTCAGTCATATTAAAATATTGCAATCTTAAGATAAAACTTCTAGAATAAGATTAACGTTTTGCTCAGAAAATTGATCACTGTGAAGCAGGATCTCTATAACAAAGCTTCTTTTTACACTCCTAAGCTCTTATAGTCTTCAACACTTCTTAACATCTATTGATGGCCTCTATGGTAGAAATGACACTATATGAAACAGGTCTAGATCTGACCGGTGTGGATTTCTGCACAAGAAACTTCCTGGACCAGCTGAAGTCAGTGTCAAAATTTCCCCACAAAGTAGGTGAACATCCTGGGATGATTTTTGCGGTGTCTGTGTGTTCAGGATATGAAAGAAGCTGAATGCTACTGGTACCACATGCAAGCAGCAGCATAACCCCTGTTGCTCTTGGGCAAATATAGGATCACCTTCTCCTCTCCCGTTTGAAAGAGAATTCATATGTGTGTCCTTCCCTTGCAAAATCACCTGTCACCTCACTCCATAGGTTGGTGTAAATCCCCGAGATGGGCTAAAACTGGTATGACTCCACCACTGACCTGGGCTGTCCCCATACCTGCCTGGGCTGTCCCCACCTTCTTTTGTACTCAGTCCTGTGCCAGGTCAGCAGCTCCACTACATTAACTTGTTGCAGATACTCCATAGCTGTGCCACTAGCTCCAATGGAGGTTAGCCTAGATGACTTTATTACGTATCCCATCCCTTAAGTTGCTAAAAAATGACAGTAACTCAGAGTGAGTTAATTTTGAATTCTTATGCTCAGCTTTGAACAGCCAGGCTTCAGTTGGTTTAAGGAAGACCTTTTATATCACTTTCCTGTATCTCTGGTGGTATTATTTCCTTTGCCTTTTTTCAGCCCCACAGCTATTTAAAACTGAAAAAAAAAAAAAAAGTCATAACTCGCATTACCCATCAAATAGTATGTGAAGTATCCTCCACAAAGCTGTGCAAATTATGCTGTCTATGTGTTAGATGCTTGCTTGCTTCTTATGAACTGTTACAACCTGTGAAATAATGGCTGGATATTTTTAAATATTTATTCACTTGATAGTCTAGGAAGTTTGTTTTTTTTTAATGTACATCAGCTGTACAGAGTTATTTTATTGTCAATATAGACTATGAAATATATTAAAAGTAAAATTAACTAAGTTACTTTAGGCATAAAAATAGACCCCAACTGGATCCTGTCAGTGTACTGATGGTTGCTGAAGTTATAGGACCATATTTAACTCACTATAAGGCTACAGGTGCACTGACTAATTTTTTATTTCCGTTTTCCAAATGGGTGAACCACAGAGCTTTTATGAAAAAGGAAAGTCTTAAACAGCTAATTAGAGCAAGGCTTTCTAAGTAAACCAATCCTTTAGCTAAACCATCTAGGAAAGATTTGATCACTAAGGTTGCAAGTGCTGCAGGTTTTGAGTTCCTTTCTTGCCAGAGCTCCCTTGCAGATACGCATGTGAATATCTAGCTTTGTGGCAGTTCAGAAAGGACCAAACCCAGAAATGTGTAGCATCATCCACCTTTTCTGAAGGGCTTTGCTGGAAGTTGTCATCCCAAATGGTAGGTAGCAGCAGTCTGTAATGCTAGGGCAAGAAGCACACGCAGTGATTTCCATTAATGTGCACCATGGGCTGTAGGCAATATGCAGAAATCCAAAAGCCTGCATGGGAATGTCTTGCCCCAGATGTGCTTAAAGCACTGATTTAAGTTTCAGTCCTGCAAACCTTGTGCATGTGCTTAATTTTAAACCTACAGATAAATCCTGTTGATACACAGCATCTGTTTAGGAACTATAAAACTGGTATCAGCTTTTTCTTGGTTTTATTTTAGAGTTTGTGTATCTCTATTACTGAGCAGATTGTAAGACCCAGTTGACATTGAGTCGGTTTTTCCAGCATCTATTCTTATTTTGTCACTTAGAACAGTATGACTGCAGGATGGAAAGTTGAACACCTCTGTTCTGTGGACTCAAGCTGGATGATTTATGAGCGATGTGTGGGGTAAGATCTTAAAGAAATATAAATTATACCTGTTCATCGTGTCAACTTATTTTAATGTTTCCCATATGTTACTATGACAACATTCATGGGATATATATTTTAATTTCTGTTGCTCAGAGGAAGTGTGTCAGGTCTGCACATTTCATTTGATTTTATGGCTGAGTGCTGTGTCTAATGTAGGTTGTAAATCTTCTTGGAAAAATATATAAGAGGGTTTTCATCACAGTGGCTCTCCTGGCAATTCTGAAGTTTTTAATAAGCATAATTTGAATTTTAAAAGAACTTTTACACCCCTTGTGATGTGGAAACTCCTAAAGTGGGGACAGCAAATGCTGTACAGAAAACCAGAAGCTTCGTGGTAAGAACTGCTGAATGCATTGCACAGTTAAACACATTGTTAAAACCCTTACATCGATAAACCTTGGAAACATATCTTGTGGCCAATATTTAATTTCCTGTTTTCCTTATAGTGGGTACAGGATAGTTTTTAAACTTCCAGCATTATTTTTTTTTTTCACTTGTGGAAAAAGTTGCTTTTAAAGTTCTTTATAGTTCTCTAAACACGTTTTCCCTGGGACCTGAAGGGTTTTCATGACAGTGAGATTTTCCTTTAGGAACAAAATATGTAAAAGTAGATGGAACTTTCTGGATTGGGTTAGACGGTCTGTTTCTGCACCATAAGCTGTTGTTCTACATGGCAATTAGTTTTCATATACATCTGAAACCAACGCCAAGAAAAGTGACAGCGAGTTGTGCTGATAAGTGGTTGAATGGAATTATGCAGCAGGCCAAAACCCATTAATCACAGGGAACATTCTCGCAGTGATACTTCAGCGTGTAGTTAAAAAAGACTCCACTTACTTATTTACTCTTCGATGTAATTTTTCAGTCAGAGTGGAAACATTAACTGCAGAGATTCCCCCCAAAAGTAAAATCTCCTCCAAATCACGAAGTTAGAACTAAAACATAATTACCCATGAAGAATGAAGAGTTTTAGTCATTTCCTGTAATTTCCCACCAAATTAATTTTTTGCCTTGCAATACTTCTATACAGCAACACCAGTCCCATCTCATGTATTCTGAGTGGAACACCCTGTATGAAGGCTTCATTCTCACTTCTTTTGCTGTTCTAACGCACATATGCTTATAAAGGAAAGGAGAAAATCCAGATTCTATTAGTCTTCCAGGCTCTTTTTTTATATCGCTTTTGTCTTGTCCTCAAAGCTGTTGTAGCTTTTGCATTTGGGTACCTAATAAGTCGGTGGAATATCAGCTTAAGAGAAATGGCTGCAGCTGTTTATATTCACATATACTAGTGACCGTATCTGTATAATGGTATACTTGTCTTTCTAAGTATTTAGCCCCTGTTCATTGCCTGAGGCCCATGCTGTGCTATACCTCTGGGCATACTTTAGTTCTGTTCTCCTATAACTTTATTACTTCTTGTAAAGTTGTGCCATTTTTAAAAAGCATGGCTCTAGGGGAATTTACACCCTAGAAACACCTGACAAATGTAGTTAGCAAAGGGTTTTCTGAAACCTCCACAATAGTTCTCACCTAACCTCCCACAAGCGGTAAGTACCACAGCTTGAAGATTAGCTCATGATTTATCACTGTACCAGAAACAGCTCTGAGGGCCACCTGAGGGGCATGACTGACCTCCCACATGCTGCCCACCCCTGCTTTGAGAACGGCTGCTATCAGCAGGATAACACATTCAGAGTGGAGCTAACTCACTGCCCAGCTGCGGCAGAGCATTAACACAGACTGTGCCTTTATTGTGATTCCTGAAAGCGCAGGTGTGCTGCTAAACTTTCATCACAGGCTCTGTGACCTGCCTGGGATCTCCTGTTAAACATGGACTATTAGGACAGTCCCTTCCTGGAGCCAATCAGAGCATGAGCAAAGATATGTTGCCTCCTTTCCTCACAATGCCGGCTGCTGGACCATGCTTTCTTTGTCCTCTGCAGCAGCAATGCAGTAGTATAAATTGTTCCATGGCTTTCTTTTCAGTTTATGCCTGGCCTGTTTGGATTGTTGCAGATGTTTCAAATTCATCTTGTGCTTTGACTGAGGGTTTTTTTCCTCATTTGGAAAGCTATACAAGCTTTTTTTAGCAGGAGAGGCTTGCTTCATCTGGTAACACCAGACAGAATGACAGAACAGGAGAGGAAAAAAAGCTTTGCCCAGAGCTTCATGATTTCCTCATAAGAATGTAGACACTAAGTTTCCACTTCAGTCTGGCTGTTCCAGGCTCACCTGGTATGTACAACCTGTCATCTGGCAGACCTAGACCAAAATTGCAAGTATATATATGCCAAAGCACAAAGAGCAGAATTATGTGTGGCAACTTGAGTCTATTCTGCTAATCCTGTCTGTAGACAACTTCTATGGACATCATCTGAAAAGCGAACAAAATTTTGGCAAGGTCAAGTTTCACCATCTGTGCTTTGGGGACAGCCTGGTGGTAAGGTTGTGTGTATTCTACTGGAGATGCTGTAAAAAATGGTGGTGCTTTGAACTGGGTTACATGGTGTAGGAAGAAAAGAAGTGAAGGGAATAAGCATACTGATGTGCATTTTCTCTGAAGAATATGCTGAAAATTATAAAGGAGTACAGTAAAACATACATTTCTGGTTTTTTTTCCAAGGGATCATGTCAACATATGAGAATATTGTTAAGCATTTCTCAGATGGACTTAGTACAAATCACACAGCTTAAATATGGCAGAAGAATAGGGACAGAAAGAACTGCAGTCTGTTTG
>NW_009913153.1:100639-153654 GCF_000696875.1 Nestor notabilis | reverse complement strand
TTTGTCCTTCGGCGAGGGAAAGAGAATTTCCAAAGCATGTAATGGATGGATGTACACCCGTCCACTGGAAATGGGTTGTTGTTAAAAATCCCGTATCCCAGTTTATCATGGGGGCTCAAGGGGACACTTAGAAACTTTCATGTTGGTATTTCAAAGGGTTTATGTTGCTTTACAGAAATATAGTAGGAAAACAAAAGCAGTTTTAGCAAAGATAATTGCTTTGATGAGGAGCCAGGTATTAGCATAGACCTTTGGCAGATACCTTAAATAGCTTGTTTAGCTGTCATACTTTAGCCATACCAGGCTAAATGTATGTACACCTTTCCTGACCCTGCAGCCCCAGGAGCCCTCGGTGTCTCTGGTTTTTGGATAGGAAGCCAGCTGGAAATGTCAGGCACAAAACTCTCTAAGACACAACATGAGAATTCTTGTTCAGATCATGCTTCATCTCAAAGAAACTGAAAAAACACTTATATGCATTTGTTTCTGACACTGGAGCTGGCTTAAAAGGGGGAAAATTAGAAGGATCTGATTCTGGGAGTAGGGATTTTACAGAAAAATAATACAAAATAATACAAAATAGAAAGATGATGCCTAACAAGACAGCTCCTCACCTTTGCAGGGGATGTACAGCTAACAGTGGGGGATGACAGGTAAGTACCTCACAGGGACTGAAGAAAAATAAGAAGTAATGAACTGACTGCAGTGAAATATTCTGTCACAACCCCACCACTGCTGCCTTGTGAGTGGGTGTGCAGTTGTGACTCACAGAACTTGTCAAGAACTCGCCAACAAAGTTTTGAGTTGACAAGCAGGTATTCTTTATTGCAGAGCCAGGGAACACAGGCAATAGCTCCTCCTAGCGTGTCCCGTCCGAGCATCACATAAACTGTGATTATATCGTTGTTAATCATACATATTCATTACATTATATGCATCTTTATGAAGTTGTTTATACATGACATCACATTTCTAGAACATTCTTCCTGCATGTGCACTCTGTTATGCTAGTGGTCTTTGGGACCCCTGGTGGTCATTTCTTCATCATCTTCCTCTTCATCACCTTGTCCTTTGGCTGAACTTCAAGTTTGGAAAGTCCTGTTGTCAAGCCAGCTACCACTAGTCCAGTTCTGGCTGGTCATCGTGAAACATTTACCCAAGATACTTTCTCACTGTCATCTATTACAAGGCCACAAAGCCTAACTGAGTTGAAAAGATTTGTACTTCCTTGTCTCACACCCCCCTTTTTTCTGTCCTTTTGCAAATTCTTTTGCAATTTTCTTAGATTATCCCATTACTATTTAAAGTTTTCCTGAAATATTTTCCTGTTTCTGCCTGATGTTTAATTTTGATTCTTTTCCATTCTTACCACTGACTGTTTGCAATACCAAAAGAAACATTGAATGAGAATACAAGTTATTACAATTAGGAGTATCAATATTATTATTCCTATGAACAACTGTCTTAACCAGGAGAGATTTGGTAATGAAGATGTTAATTTCTTCCTTATTTTTTCAAATCCCCACAAAGCATCATCCTCAGCAACCCTATGCAATACTTTAGCCTGTTCTCATATATCTTTTAGATCAGTTGTGATTCTTTTACTCTGGTCTATGTAAGTGCAACAACTGTCATTGATTACAGAACAAACTCCTCCCTGTGAGGCTAACAATATATCCAAAGTAATTCGATTGTGCAAAATTACTTCAGATAGGCTAGACAGCTCTCCTCTAACTAGTTTCCACAACTGATTATATGGAGCTATAGTTTGTCCATCAGGTATTTGAACCCAACCTTCTCTATTTCCTTTACCTTCTAAATCCTCAATTAGATTCTATCTTCTTTTGAATATTCAGGTTTTGTTTGTTTAATTACTAATTCACCATCACGAATTAAGGACATGATTTCAGCCTGTTCTGCAGCACATTTAATTTCATAATTGGCCAAATTATTTCCAGTTTCTTGTTCAGTGTTACCTCTCTGATGTCCTTTATAATGCGTGATAGTCACTTCTTTGGGTAGTTGCACAGCTTCTAATAATCACAAAATTTCTGTTGCATGTTTGATTTGTCTTCCTTGTGTGGTTAAAAGTCCTCTTTCTTTCCAAATAACACCATGTGCATGAACTACGCCACAGGCATACTTTGAGTCAGTCCATATATTTACTCATTTGTCTTTTGCCGATTCCAGTGCTCTAGTCAGAGCTATGATTTCAGCTTTTTGTGCCGATGTATTACTGGGCAAAGGTTTTGCCTCTATCACCCGTGAGTTTGTGCTACAGTATATCCTGCTTTTCATTTAGCATTTCTTATGAAGCTACTGTCATTGGTAAACCAGGAATCTGCATTTTTCAAAGGTTCTTCTCTTAAATCTGGTCGACTGAAGGGAAGAGTTTCTATTGTGGTTAAATAGTCATGAATTAATGGTTCAGTGGAAGTTTCCTGAAGGAAAGATGCTGGATTCACAATGTTAGTTACCACAGTTTCAGTATCATCTTGTTCCACAAGAGTAGCCTGATATTTTAGAAAATATTGGGCCAACCAATGAGTCCCTTTTTGCTCTGAAACTGCTGAAACAGTGTGTGAGACCAGCACAGTAATTTTCTGTCCCAGGGTAAATTTGCAGCCCTCTTGGATGTTCATAACAACAGCAGCCACAGCCCTTAAACACCCAGGCCAACCTTTACTCGCTCCATCCAATTGTTTTGAGAAATAGGTCACTGCCCTTTTATAGGGTCCCAACCTCTGAGCCAAGACTCCTAAGGCCACTCCTTGTTTTTCATAGGAATATAGCCAAAAGAGCTTAGTCACATCCAGGAGCCCCAAGGCTGGAGCTCTCATGAGTTCTATTTTTAGACATTTAAACACCTCCTCAGCTTGATCAGTCCACTTCAAAAAGAATGGATTTCTTTTCAACAGTTCATACAGAGGCCTTACGAGGATACCATAATCATGAATCCAAAGTTGACACCATCCTGTCATTCCCAGAAACATAGACGGTCATGGTGTCTGACAAATAGCTTCCTTCCAAGTTGCTCCAAGTTCTCGCAGTCCTCCTGTTATTTCATATCCTAGATAAGATACTCGAGTCTGGGTTAGTTGAGCCTTTTGTTTGGACACTCGATATTGCTTAGTCCCAGAAAATTCAATAATTTAAGAGTCCACTGTACACATTTTTCCTTAGTTTCAGTAGCAATTAACAAGTCATCAACATATTGTAGCGAAGTTCCTGTCTGAGGGGGTGCATTTTATGATTCTAGTTCTTGTGTTAATTGGTTTCCAAAAATCATTGGACTGACTAAATCCTTGAGGTAACACTGTCCAAGCTAACTGAGTTTTTCTTCCCGTATTGGGGTTTTCCCATTTAAAAGCAAACAAATTTTGGCTAAGGACAGGCAGAAGAATGTATCCTTTAAGTCCAGAATGGTAAACCACTTTCGGTTATTGTTTAATTTGGTTAACAAGGTATATGGATTAGCCACTACTGGATGAATATCCTCACAATTTTGTTGACTGCCCTTAAATCTTGAACTAACCTATACTGGTAAAATGGAAGTATTATATTCTGATTCACATTCAATCAATAATCCATACTTCAAGAATTTTTCTATAATTTCTTTGATTTCTTTCCAATTTTCTAATTTTAAGGGATAATGTTTTATTTGAACTGGGTGGGGCCCCCTTTTTATTTCCAATTTAACAGGCAAAGCATTTTTTGACTTATCTGGAACTTCAGATGCCCAAACCCCCAGATATACCTGATTAAAGACTTCTATTTCAGGGAGATCTTCCTTTTTCACTTTTCTGTTCGTTTAAAGATAAACTCAGGATTTCAATTAATTGCCTATCCTTAACTCTTAATTCTATTTTTCCTTCCTTAAACATTTCCAAATGCTCTAGTAAATCTCACTCCAACAAAGATTTCGGAGAATTTGGTGTATATAAAAACTTACACATTCTTATTTGTTTCCTCAGTTTGTACTTTAAAGGTTTCAAAAGAACACTTTTTTCTTGGCTTTCAGTAGCTCTCACAACTGTAATAAACTCTTGTTAATGGGGTCAAAATGTGATTCAACACTGAGTAAGTTGCTCCTGTATCCACTAAAAATTTCACTTTATTTTCTCTAGTCACTGGCTTTATTTTAACCAGTGGATCTGCTAGGATAGATTCCCCAGGTCCCTGTCAGTTCAGCTCCAATTCCATCACCGGAGCTATCTGGGCATTCTTCAGCTTAGGACAATCTCACTTGCAATGTCCATTCTCCTTGCAATATGCACACTGATCTGGTCCTACAGGAAAAGGATTTTTTTTTCACTCCTTCCTGACATTTCTCCTTTATTTTGACCTTGAGCTCTTGTGCTAATTTCTCTACCAATCCCTGCTTATCCTAAAGCTGCCACCGTGGCTGTGGCTATAGTATGACCCAACCTTTTCTTCGCTGTTTCTGATTTCTATACATACTCCACGCTTCCTCCATCAATTTTTTTTTATATCACGATTATCTGGTTCTTTAAATTTTTGAAGCTTTTTCTAATGTCTTCTGACGATTGTCCAAAACCAGGCTAGTTATTTGTTGTTTCCCTTCTTCTGAGGAGGGATCTACTGCAGTAAATTTTCGCATCGCTTCCTTCAGTCTGTCCAAAAACTCAGTTGGTGTTTCAGCCTGTCCTTGTTTTACAGCATACAAGGCTGACCAATTTACTGGTTTTGGAATTGCATTTTCTAATTCAAATTTTATCCAATTTTGATTTCTTTTCAAAGCAATATAATCCACAGGCATATCATAGTCCCAGTCTGGTGCTGTGCTGGGAGTATGATCTCCCACTCTGCCTGCTAATGCTCCTGCAGTAATCTGAGCATTTACATAAATGCAGGCGGTTTTTAACACCAGCTGTTGTTCTGTTTCAGTTAATACACCTAGTATTACATCTACGTCTCCCCGGTCAGGATCTTAGCTTTTAATGATTAACTCAAACCTTTTGCCACTCTGTTGGTTTCATATTACTAGTCTTACACACTCACACGTGGGATCCTACAAACACACTTCACATAACTACAATACCTAAAACACAAACAAAATCCAATTAGACAAACAACTCTTAATGACATAATCAAAACATACAGTATAGTCTTAATGATATTATATCATTAATATCAAAATTGTCACCATGATAATCTGCAAAACTAGGTCAAATACCGGCAAGTCACCCTTGTCGCCTTAAAAACAACATTAATTGTAACAAAGTGTTATAATTAAAAATTCCATTTTTAGGCCATTTTTCCTGATCTTCTAGTGTATATAATGGCCACCATTGATTACGATATTTTGCCAATGTTTTCTTGTTTACCGACCCTGATCCACCTAGAGATCCCTTGATTTCTCTCCAATGACTCAGAATACAGTCCAATGGGCTCTCTAGTATTTTCCCACCTTGTTGATTTCCCATTAGGATTATTCTGTATTCCTAAGTCTATATTAACTTCCACTTTATAACCCAGTGTATACCATAGGGATGCTAGCAGTCAGGTGTACGCCTCTGCCTACACAGTTCTTGCCACAATTTATAGGAGGCACCACACAATAGAGCTCTCTTTTCCTCTACTGGTTTATCAATCAATACCAGAAAGAATACCTTAATGTGGAGATGATCCTTGTCCGCTCCTGCAGTGATCCAAATGAGTCAAGGGGTCCCTCTGGGAAAATTCCCCTGGGGTACCCAAGGGAGCCCTGTTCTAAGCGTGTCCTGCAGCTGAGCAGAGAGGGTCCCATCTGAGTTGCCAGATTGATTCATGGAACTTGTCAAGAACTTGACAACAAAGTTTTGAGTTGACAAGCAGGTATTCTTTATTGCAGAGCCGGGGAACACAGGCAATAGCTCCTCCTAGTGGGTCCCGTCCAAGCATCGCATAAACTGTGATTATATCGTTGTTAATCATACATATTCATTACATTATATGCATCTTTATGAAGTTGTTTGTACATGACATCACATTCTAGTATTTTCCCACCTTGTTGATTTCCCATTAGGATTATTCTGTATTCCTAAGTCTATATTAACTTCCACTTTATAACCCAGTGTATACCATAGGGATGCTAGCAGTCAGGTGTACGCCTCTGCCTACACAGTTCTTGCCACAATTTATAGGAGGCACCACACAATAGAGCTCTCTTTTCCTCTACTGGTTTATCAATCAATACCAGAAAGAATACCTTAATGTGGAGATGATCCTTGTCCGCTCCTGCAGTGATCCAAATGAGTCAAGGGGTCCCTCTGGGAAAATTCCCCTGGGGTACCCAAGGGAGCCCTGTTCTAAGCGTGTCCTGCAGCTGAGCAGAGAGGGTCCCATCTGAGTTGCCAGATTGATTCATGGAACTTGTCAAGAACTTGACAACAAAGTTTTGAGTTGACAAGCAGGTATTCTTTATTGCAGAGCCGGGGAACACAGGCAATAGCTCCTCCTAGTGGGTCCCGTCCAAGCATCGCATAAACTGTGATTATATCGTTGTTAATCATACATATTCATTACATTATATGCATCTTTATGAAGTTGTTTGTACATGACATCACATTTCTAGAACATTCTTCCTGCATGTGCACTCTATTATGCTAGTGGTCTTTGGGACCTCTGGTGGTCATTTCTTCATCATCTTCCTTTTCATCACCTTGTCCTTTGGCTGAACTTCAAGTTTGGAAAGTCCTATTGTCAAGCCACTAGTCCAGTTCTGGCTGGTCATCATGAAACATTTACCCAAGATACTTTCTCACTGTCATCTATTACAATATCCTACTTTTTCAATGTCATCTATTACAAGGCCACAAAGCCTAACTGAATTGAAAAGATTGTACTTCCTTGTCTCAAGTTGTAAGTGAAAAATGGCACAGAAGTCTTCAGACTGAGTCTATGATAAAACATTGTCATCTTACTCAAGTTTGATGCAAGATGCAAAATGTATTTACCATTTTTTAAAATCACTTTGTGACTAAAAAGATCTTAAAAGTGCATAGAAAATGCATGTGCCTCTCAAGGAGTCATTAGACAGTAGTGGTTTCAGGTTTGGTGCTATAATGGTTCAGATTCATGAATGAAGCAAATAGATTTGTAATGTGATAGAGTCATGAGAGCCATCAACACATTTACACCACATGGCTTTTCCCCAGCTGATAATGCTGTAGTTTATGGTGGATTTTGGCTGAACTCAAAGAAGAAAAGAAGACAAAAGTTGGAAAAGAGTCCAACATTTTGAAAGTACATCTGCATCCAAGTTTGGAAGTTGAGCAGAAGTATAGCAAGGATAAAAAAGGTCACATATATCTTTACAGTCTTAGTAAATTTGAGAGGTATGTTCCAGGGACCTAAGTATGACTCGTGGCTGAAGGAAGCTTAGCATTAAGATCTGCATAGGAGTGGCCAAACATACTTTCATCTTTTTTTCTGCTAATGTTTGTTAGCATGACAAACATCTCCCTGAGTTGTATTTGTCCTGCTTTCAGAGCAGAACTGTCCAGTGCCAGCTAAGCACCTATGTTGCTGCCACTGGGAAAATTAACCATCCGAAAAAGACTCAGTAGACAGCCCAGCTGGTGGGCAGATGTCTAAACTGATGATAGGAGAGAGATTGTCCGTCTGTCCCCCAGATTATGAACTAGGTATCTGTATGAGGCTGTCATTTGTAGGTCCAATGCATTTCCTGCACTTCAAGGTCTAAATTGTGGGTTTGGATACAGATGGATGACTGTTTTAAAATGCTGGGTTATGCTTGACTCTGATATGCTGAACTAGTAGTTAGAGTACACACCTCAGAGGACTAAGACTTGTATTCTTTGTTCAGCCTTAAGAACTTCAAATATGCAAATATCACCTAAGTTCAAATGAGCATCTTAGATATTCACTGTCTTGCATCAAAAGAAGTGTGACCAGCAAGTTCAGGGAGACGATTCTTCCACTCTACTCTCCTCTGGTGAGACCCGACATGGGGTACTGTTCAGCTCTGGGCACATAAGAAGAACATGGACCTGTTCGATTGAGTCTAGAGGAGGGCCATGAAGATGATCAGAGGGGCTGGAGCATGTCTTCTACGAGGAAAAGCTGAGAGAGTTGGGCTTGCTCATATTAGAGAAGCGAAGGCTGCAGGGAGACCTTACAGCAGCCTTTCAGCAGCTAAAAGGGGGCCTAAAAAAAATCTGGAGAGGGACTTTTTACAAGGACATGTAGGGATGGGACAAGTGGTAATAGCTTTAAACTGAAAGAGGTTAGATTTAAGTTAGATATTAGGAAGAAGTTCTTTACTGTGAGGGTGGTAAGGCACTGAAATATGTTGCCCAGAGAAACTGTGGCTGCCCCATCCCTGGCAGTGTTCAAGGCCAGGTTGGACAGGGCTTGGAGCAATCTGGTCTAGTTCCAACCATGGCAGGGGGGTTGGAACTACATGACCTTGAAGGTCCCTTCCAATCCAATTCTATGATAAATAAAATTTCCAAAGCAAGTACTTTTGGAAAGCTTGAGACCAAGCATACCTCAGTGTCCTTATTCCTGAGCTCACAGATTTGTGTTCACCTGCAAAAGAAATGGAAAGTGCTCTGTCTTTTTTATCTTCTTTATCATATGGTAAATAGGGTTTTTCTGGAGTTCTCTGTAGTGCTCAGAGACCCTAATACCCTGTGGACATCATTCTTTTCATAAGGGACAGTGGGAGTAAATCTTTTACTGTGTGGACATTAGTACAGCTGCCTCTTTTTAGGAAAACTTCTAAAAGACTGAGATTTGACTCATAATCAGATATCAATTCATCCTATCAAATTATTGCATGCTCTGGTCTTCTTTTTTGTTGAGAAACTCTAGATGGTAGGGTGGAGGTTTTGCAATGTTTCTACTAAACTTGGTTAAGACTGCTCAGGTGACAATATTAAATGTCTTTGAGGATGTTGGTACTGCCAACAAGAAGGCATTAATCAGCAGTTTGTGAGATGATCCTAGTTTAGTTCATTCCTGTGCTATTCCTATGCTATTATACTGTGACACCACGGTGACAGATGCTTTAGAAACTCCCATGAAAGATTTATTTCATTGGGTTGAAACTTTGAGAAAATGAGAAATTTATTCTTGTCCTGTACACAGCAGAATTTTCTTGACACTGTGTATTAAAATTGCCCAAATAACTGAAAAGATGTATTACTAATAGTCATAATTTCTATTTAAAGGTATCCTGTTGCCTGTCCAAAACAGTGAAACAGAAATGTAACTGCGGATGTCAGCTAAATCAGATATGACACATGTTGTTGTCTAGGCAAGTGACTCTGGCAGCTGTGATGCAGAGAATTGATAGGTCCTGCCTCGGGCAGAGGGGAAATGTTGACACACCTGGATAGTCACATTTTATCAAGGAGTCAAACCTGCAGTTTCATGCTCTGGTAGAAAGTGGCATTTCTCATCCTAAAACTATTTGATTCTTCAAAAGACTAGGACCTGGGCTGGAGCTCCATTAAATCTGAGCTTTAGTATATGTTTCTTTATATTTGATAGACTTGAAAAAGACAGAGTGTTGGGGATTCAAAAATTATTATTTTTTTTTATTTTTGTATCAACAAAAGCAAACATAGGAAATTAAGTAATAAGATTGTTATTATCAAGTACCAACATTTTTGAAACTCAATCCCATCAAATAGCTCCATCTCTGTCCCTGGTGGCTATCAATAGTGAAGATTCAACTGCATTTTGTCATACAGTTAAAATATGATTATTTACAGGCATTTTATCCATCTTTGGCTTGCTTTGATGCAGATGAAAAGGCATAAATTGGCTGTGTGCAGAGTCAGGTGTGGTCTGCAAGACGCATGTACTCAGGTGCAGTGCCATGAAATGCAGGTGATATGCCCAGTAATATTTTATATCCCGACACAAAGCCAGAGCAGAAAAAACCCACAAGGGAATGCCTTCAAGAGACTTCCAGATGGTTCTGTACAGGCAGCTTGGGCTCAGCTTGTTTTATTTGCTTTGGCTAAGTATGGATATAGCATTTAACTGAACTAGAAAGACAGTAAAAAGCCTGGAGCACTGGGAAGCACAGTATAGTAAACAAATGTAACTCTGCAACATGATTCTTAGTGCCCGCTTTTGTAACTAGCATACTCCTGGTTCTTCCATGACTTGGGCATCACACATCCCTTTATGTATAACACAGAGATAAGTATATATGGAAACATGTCAAATGCATAAAGAAATGCCTTCTTACTTCCTTCTCCTGGTGATGTATTGAGCATTCTCTGGCATCGTTTCTGTGTAACAAATTCAAAGTTGTGATAATTTATCTTTTCTTTTTAATTCCTATTGCATTTGTCCCCCTATATTTTGTCACATGGTTTTATTTTCATTTTGTCAAGGGTATCCAGAAACCCTTGTGCCAAGGTGCTGTTAATTTAGAAGAAATAACTAAGATTTTTCAACTTCAGAAATAACTTCTAGATACATTGTGCCCCAAATTCAAGATCTATTGTGGCACAGTAGCTGGGCAAGTGTGAGCCCAAATCTGGTCTGTTGCATGAGCATGTTTCTATAGCTTTGAAATAGCCACTTGACACTGACATAGGGGAGGCACTACACAGAGCCACTGACTGGCACTTGCTTCAGGAGCACAAGGCTGTTGACACACAGATGTGGGTGTCTCTCTTCACTGTCCACTGAATGCGTTTTGGAAGTAAAAAACTGTTATTTCAGTTTCTCTGCATCTGAATAGGAGTAATTAATATCTACCAGAAAACCTGTCAAATTCTTAGGTCATGCTTGGACAGGACAGGATTTGGGCAGTATTCCTTCATGGTTTCCACTGTTCTTGATCCTTTGTATCTAACCCTAAGCAAAGAAGAGCCTGTAGGAATGAAGTGCAGCCTGGAAAGCAGATTTCATTGCAATAAGGCAGAATTACAGAAGCCAGTCCAGAGATTTATCCAGTGATAGGAAGGCTTCAGTGATGAGACTGTAGCTGCATGACTGAACAAGCCCTTTATCAATGTGGAGTAACATCAGCTTCAGAGGGATTTTGCTGGTCCTAGATGGAAAGTGCAAGAGTTCAAGAAATACTTTCCCACAAGGTATTTTCTCTGTGAAGTGATGGACTCAAAAGTAGATTTGAAAGGGTTATTCTCTTTCTATGATATGTGGTATGCAGTTTTTTTCACTAAATGAAATTAATGAGCTGATTCTTTCGGCGCAATCAGGCCCCAAGAATCAGCTTGGTTAGAGCAAATGTCCTTGTGACATTACTGGAGGAACCACTTCAGAAAAGTGTGTTCAGTGTGACTTGTAAAATATTTCATGCTACTTCTCCTTGCAAAACTATATCCCTTAGAATAGTTTCAATGATATATAGAGAGTCAAGGCTTGTCTATGGGGAGAACGAAGCTGGCTTCAGACTCCTGAATTTTACAAGGACTGGGGGCTGGACCTCAGTGCCTCCTGCTGCTGTTGGGTGAATCAGGAGATGATGGCAGTGCCTCTGGGGTATCGCCTGCCTCTGCCTGAAAAAACAGCCACCAGCCTCTACAGCCCACTTCCCACTGGGTGACAGTAGCAAGCCTGGTTTGGTAGAGCTGCTCTTGTCCTTGTCTGGCCAAACCTAATGACTGATGGCTTTAAGTGTATGTAAATGAGTGTAGATGAGAAAGCAAGGGGAAAATAAAAACTCTGAATTTACAGATAATTAACAATCTACCTACTGTCCAAGAGGACACTTGGACAAAGAGGCTTGTGTGGGGAATGGATTAAAATGCCCATGCATCAATAATGACTAACCCCATCTGCTTAGTGCAATATGCAGTGTGCTGTCGTGCTGTAATGTATAGCAAACTAGTCAGTTCAGTCTAACAACCTGAATGAAAAAATGGAGTCACAGTCACACGCTGAGATTAATATATCTCTTTGCAAAAAGTGTTATGACATCATTACTGTTCATGGGTGGTCAGGATGACTGAACTTCCATCACATCTGGATGAGATCTGACAGCACTTTGAGGAAAGAGATCTGCTTGCTGCTCTCCATCCTGTGCAATACCAAATATCCTTCCTGACCATTGAAAGCAGCAGGACCTCTGGTGTGAAGGCTCTTTCCAGGCTTGACTCTGAAATAATTGACAAGTCCTTCAGAACATGCTTTTTTATTGCATGTCCCCAGAGAGAAAAGGGTTTGACTATTCAGAACCAAGAGTTTTGAAAAATGTTGCAGTCCAGTACAATGGCTTTATCAAATTTACTTACATACTATCCCATAGACTACATAATGTTTAAAAAATACACTGTCATTTATAAAGTATTGAAAAACAAGTTTCTTTCATTTACAGGCCTGTTAAGAATTACAAGCCATTATGGCCAATGCATTAATTTCCTATGAGGCTTTGCTACCATAATCCATCATGATCAGCCCCAGAAGTGGAAAGCCAGCATGACATTTATAGAGACATAAAATCTGGAAACTTCTGCAACTTCTTACAAGCCAAGTAGAATAAAACATTAATCAAAAAGGTCATAAAGTGCAAATGATAAATGGTTATGCAAGAAAGCAAACCACATACATCACTACTATTCCCTTAACACTTCAATTCTTCCAGCAAAATAACCCCAAACTGGCAATAACTGCATTTCTCAAAACTGCTATCAGGATTGTTACAGCTGAGCAGATCTAAAAACAAGCAACAAGAACGGGCCAAGAATTGTGCAAGAGCTATTTGGAGTAGGTACGTCTGCAATTGGAGGAAAAGGAGCACTGCAGAAAAATGAATCTTGTCTTTGGGACGTGTTGGAGGTGTGCTAAAGTTGAAGTCAAGAAGCTCCAGGCAGTAAGCAGTGCTCTAGTAGGTAGTAGAGGGGTCAAAAGAATTTGCTGTCATTCACAGGAGGAGGTTTCCTTCTTGCTTCATATTCTACATGATGGAGGCTGCAAAGGGAAACTAGTGTTTCTGGTGGCATCAGCAACAAAGAAGGGAAGGGCTAGTACTGGATGTTGAGATACCCCACTCCTGCTCCCCTCTGCCTCAGGCTTTCTCTTTCTTTTCCAAGTCCTCTTCTTTCAGGAGGAGTCTGAGGGAGACAGTTGGAGGAAGAAGAGCTAAGGCATATTGAAGTAGAGATTTCTTGGTGCTTGCTCATTCCAGCCACTGCACCCAAGGGATAGTCTCTCCTGAGTTTGGCTCCCTCCCTACCAAGATACCCCCATCTGCCTTGTCTCTAGAAACATTTTATGGCCACAGACTGCATAACTCTACCTCTGTACCTGGACAGAGTGTGTGTTTGTTGTTTTCTCAGGAATTTGGCTCCCATTCAGACTCATAAGGTAGCTAAATAACACCCTGGAGACAAAGCTAGCTTTAAAAGTTCTTGCCTACTGGCTACACATTTCTTTACGCTCTTTCTTTTCCTGTTGCAATTAAGTGCCCTCTCAGCTGTGCTGGTACAGATATTCCTGAGGTCATAAACATGGAAACGGTCCTTGCTAAAATAACTTGTTATTTCAAAACCAACAAATGGAACTTGTGGAGCCTCCATCCTTGGAGATACTCAAAAGCTGTCTGAACATCATCCTGTGCAACCTGCTTTAGGTGGCCCTGCTTGAGCAATGGGTTAGACTAGATAAGCTCCAGAAGTCCCTTCCAACCTCAATCATTCTGTCATTCTGTGATTCTGTTAAATGAGGTTAAATCCCTGTTAGCTGTTCACTAATGGCAGGAAGGTAACAATCAGTGGGACCAAGAGCTTCTTAGAAGGACTGTATTTCATCTGTGCTTCCCAGCATGGCCTGGCTATGCTGAAGTCTGGTTTTGCATATAGAGCTGGAAGAAATGGGTTTTTCAGGAGTCTGGGTCACAACCAGGCAGCGGGATCTGGCCTGAGTCCCTTGCTTGGGTGTATCAGCTTGGGTGTATCCAGAGCCGAATTTACAAGGATGCTGATACAGCAGAGTAGGAATCGCATTGTCAGTACACGGATATAACTTTCATCTTGAAAACAGTTGGCTCACACACTGTCTTGGTTCTGTCATGTCAATTTGCATCAAGAGGTACTGGTAAGTCATCTTCTGCAACCAGCATGTTTATGACCATTTAGATATTTCTTTTGCTGAGAGGCAGTGAATGCCAAGATCAAAGCTTAGAAAGTGATTAAACTGGAGAGATTTAAGCCATAAGCAGGAAACTGATATTAAATGCTTTGAGAGGGTAATGTATCTTGGAAACTCATTGAAAAAATGGTAACAAATCAAGGCTGTGAAGCCTAATTGGAACTGTGATGAGGGACAGAAAATTTCAAAGAGATCTGAGAGTGCACATGCATTTGAAAGCATTTGGAAAAATAAGCTGTTACTTAAAAAATTATTCCCACTATAATATTGTGAACTCGCTGCAGTTTCATACATTAAACATCTAGAATCCAGAATCACTCGGGTATGATTAGTGGTATGAATAGCACTGTATTAGTCTGACTATGTTTTTATGCTTTAGGGAATGCTTTCGGAGGTGAAGGACTGGTATTACTTGGCAATATAAATAAACATTAAAATCAACCTAAGCCTCAAAGAAAGACGCAATAACTTTTTGTCTGCAGCTGTTCCTGCCGTCACATTTTGTGTGCTTTTGTTTCCGGACCAACAGCAAAAGCAGAGACTTATCTCACTTTGGTTTAGATACTTAACTGAAGTATCTTAATTCAGAGAAAGGATTCCCGGGATACATCCCTAGTGAAGGTGAGGTGGTGTCAATGGAGCATGATTGAACACACTGGTGCATCTCAGGGAGACAAGTTAATACACAGGCAGGCTGAATCGCGTCTTTGTGACCCTTGCCTACAATGATAGCTTGAATTTTGAGGGTCCGTAAGTGCAGCAACTCATTTCCATCTAAACCGTGGTGGGAGGGATTTGGGTGCAAGTCCTTGATCGTCGCAACTGATCAGCGATGACTTTCCATTCTTTGTCCATCTGTCTTTGGCTGTTCATTTTTTCCAATGTACACCACTGGAAATATTGCAGTAATTGCCACACACAGCTGTATAACTGCCCACTGTTGTTCCTTGGCTGTCTCCAGACCCAATGTTAATATTCCCTTCATATGTGACAAGGCAATTCAGACAGGCATGGACCTAGGATTTCCTTTCAAGTATCTATATGTGATCCTAGAGGCAGTCAGCCACAGAAGCAGCTATTTGTTCACTGTGCAGTGGAAATTTTACTGGTTCTGTTTCCCTTATATTCCTCTAAGAGGAATTGCTGATAAAATTAAAAAGCTTATTTTATATTTTTATCTTAACACCAAGAAACAGAATATCTAGTGAAACTGGATAAGGCATAGCAACCCTACCTCTGCATCAAATGTGTGGTTTAGCTTCTGTGTCACTGAGAATTTATCTAGGACATTCCTTGTGAGGAACAAAAATATCTGATAAAGATGAACTACATTGGTTGTTCTTCTCCTGAAAGAGTGATAGCCAGGGAATTCGCACTCAGGCAACCTGATACTATTTAGAGAACCACCTAGACACCACTTCACATATCACCTTTGGAATTGCTCCTAATAGAAAACATAATTAGATTTCTTACTTACTTTCTGCATCTCATGAAAATGGTAAGATACTGGAAGGATGAGAAGCAATGCCTTTATATTGCAGCATAATACATTTTATTCTGAATAAAAGAGAAAACCAACTTACTTCTAAGTAATAGCAATATGACGTAGCTACTAATGTAAGAAGTTACAGATCCATGAGAAGATTTTGAAGTGGTGAAATGAGTTTGATAAAGAAAGGTTTAGAAAAAAGCATTTTAATTCCTTGTGTTATTACCAGGGCCATGCTCCTAAAACTCATTTTCCTTTTCTTTGTAGTCACAGTTATTTTCCTCTTGATATCAATGGCACAGTACCTTTAAATTCATTTGAAATAATAAAATACGGAACCAGAAGAACTCCTCTTATCTAGCATACAGCTAATGAAGGTAATTGTAACTTTCTTCATGTGTTAATAAGTGCGCAGAAGAGTGAATAGCAACTTTACAGTTCGTCCAGGAGATGTCTCTCTCTCCCTAAAATATGCCAAAGCCATTTGTATTTCAAGGGCTCTGTCTTGCACCACAGATGTTGGCTCCCTCGGCCTGCAGTTGTGACCTCGCAAGGAAGCACTGCGCAGTCCGACCGCTGCGTATGCTGTGTTCTGTTGTGGGGTTTGGCTCTCGTTTCCAGTGCAAACGCCTCATTTTTAGGTCAATGTTTTTAAAAACCATGGGAGCTGAACAAACATTTGTGCTGCAGCCTTGTTTTTTCTCATGCACTTCAAACTTCTGCAGTGGGCCCAATTTGCTTGATTTGTACAACTAAGTAGTTTATTGTACAGTTCTGTCGCTGCGACCAAAGAACATACAGTGATATCAATGGATTTGAGGGACAGATAAAGCTTATGGGAGCCTGAGTATGTGCTATTATTTGCTAATAACATAAAGAATACAGTGTGAACAGTAAACACTTCAATATTCTCATTAAAATACATCACAATGGAATCTAATCCAGAGACACATATTTTGAAATATTTCCAGTTCTGCTGCACAGAACATGCAGAATAGCAGATAGTCCTATGACAGCCAATAAATTTTACTTTTGTTGATGGCACAGTAAAAGAATTTATGCTTTAAAAAATTGCTTTGTTTTTAGCAGTACACAGGATAGCCAAAACACTTGCAGTCCTAAGTCTTTTGGATCTATTTTTCATTCTCATCATTACAGTGGCTTTAGAATCATAGAATAGTTAGGGTTGGAAAGGACCTTAAGATCATCTAGTTCCAACCCCCTGCCATGGGCAGGGACACCTCGCACTAAACGATGTCACCCAAGGCTCTGTCCAGCCTGGCCTTAAACGCCTCCAGAGTTGGAGCATTCACAACTTTCTTGGCCAACCTATTCCAGTGCCTCACCACCCTCACTGTGAAGAACTTCTTCCTTAGATCTAATCTAAACTTCCCCTGTTTAAGTTTAAACCCATTACCCCTTGTCCTACCTCAAGAGTCCCTTTACCCTATACTTTGTGATATCGGCTAGGTGAACCAAACTTCTCTTGTGAGGAAACAGATTTTATTAAAGTGTATTTTTAATGAGGATCACTGACTTATTCATGATCTTCATTGGGAATTACAGGAATTGCAATGTAACAGTATTTTATTTTTTTTCTCATGGGAGAAATAATGAATTATGATATGAAATTTTAGGCTTGTGAATAGGTCCTGGGGATTTCAGATGATTTAGAGGAAAAATAATTGGATTTATATGAGCATTTACTAACTACTGCCCTTGCAGAATGAAGTACTGACTCAAGCAGTGGTCCCAGGTGAATCTGTGTACCTGGGGATTTATTGCCTGGACATCTTTGTGAAGATTAAGGCAACAGGACAAGAGGATGTTTTAGTGGAGTTACTCCTCGAAAGAAACAGCTAAGCATACACTTTTCCCAAAAAAATTCCTCAAGAAAAGAAAAGAGGCAGTAAGAAGCCTCTAGCAAGAAGTGGGGACAAAGAAGCAAGGTTGAGCCTTTGTCCAAAAACCTAGGCTATTCCCACTCCAGCATGGATTTAGTTCAGAGGGACTTCTAGGTTTGATTTGAAGTCTCTGGGGTCAGGAGCTGTCCTGTGGCAAGTCTGTTTCTCTTGGCAATGTGTGGACCGACCCCCCCAGCCGGTAACGCAAACCCCCCCAGCCGCTCTCACTCCCCTCCCTTTCTTCCTCCCCCCACTCCTGGAGGGATGGGGAGGAGAATCGAAGGAATGTAACTCCCACGAGTTGAGATAACAGCTCTCCAGTAACTAAGGTATAATACAAACCACTACTGCTACCAATAATAATGATAAGAGGAATAACAAGGGGAGAGGACACAACCGCTCACCACCCGCCGACCGATACCCAGCCCGACCTGAGCAGCGATCTGGGCCTTCTGGGTAACTCCCCCCAGTTTCTATACTGGGCATGACGTGCTGTGGTATGGAATAGCCCTTTGGCCAGTTTGGGTCAGGTGTCCTGCCTCTGCTTCCTCCCGGCTTCCCCTCCTCCCTGGCAGAGCATGAGACTGAGAAAGTCCTTGGTCAGAGTAAATGTTACTGAGCAACAACTGAAAACATCGGTGTTATCAGCGTTGTTCCCAGGCTGAAAGTCAAGAACACAGCACTGCACCAGCTACTAAGGAGGACAAAATGACTGCTGTTGCTGAACCCAGGACACAATAATATTTCTGCTGGTAAGCTGAGTGGTGGTACTCAGGGGTAAGAAAAGAGAAGATTCACTGAGGCTTCTTCTGCTCAAGGAATCAACACCAAATGCTGTTCACTTATGTTGATCTTAATGACATGATTCCCCTCAGGGACTGGAAAGTTCACTAAAGAGTCATGGAGATATCTGAGCTAAACTTAAAAAGGAGCCACTTGTACCATTCAGAGGTTGGCTTCAGGGTCTCTATGAAATCAGAGGAAAAAGATACTATTTTCCCACACTTTTAGGGACCTCTTTTCTATTCTAACATCAACCCCCTACTCAATTGTCTTTAAAACAACACCAAGCACCAAAGGTATTGCACGGTAGCTACGGAGACCTGTTGAATATCACTTTTCTTGGACCCTCTGAATGAGGGCAGAGTGTCCTGTGTGTTGTGGAAACGTTCCTATTACTCATCTGGCTGACATGGAAGCTCTTATTGTTGGTGGTTTTGTTTTCGTGTTCTGCTTTGCAGCTGCAGTTCCCCCAGGAAGAAATACTGGTGCTTCTGCTGACTCAGTCCTAGCCAGAGTCCCCTGAATGCTCTGGAGCCACCTGATTCTTGGAGAGCCTGGAAGTAATTTTCAGCCTAGTGTGTTTCATTTTAAAGTTTAGTCAATTGGCCCAGCCAGATAGAGCACTATTCTGTCCTGCAGAAAACAAAATCTGACAGTGGAACCTCAAATTGAAATTAAAAAGAGAAAGAATGAAAACTAGGAAAGGAGGGAGGAGGCTAACTCCGTGATATCCCTAGAAAATGAAAAGCTTTATCTCAAATGCCAAAGCGATGTGAGCTGCTGGAAGGACAAGATTAATGGGTTGAATTCTTGTGTGGAGTTTTAGGGATATTTCTGCAAGCCGCTCCTTTTGTCTTCAGCCAGCCTGAACCTACCTGCCTTTCTACTGCCTTGAAAACTTCACATTAGCCTGTTCTAAACTGCACTCCTGCTCTTCTGACACCACACTCACACCACAGTTTTGGAGCTTCTGCCATTAATACATCAAGCAGCTTCTTGGATTTGATGTCCAGGAGGGCCCACAAGAATCAGGGTCCAGACCCACTCTGACTGAATTCACCTGTGAACTATTTCCTGCCCCTTAAAAAACCCTAGATGCTAAAATTCCACATTGGGAGAATTCACCAGTAACTTTAGTATGTTGTACCAGGTATTAGTTTTCCTTGCTGTTAAAACAGAATCACAGAATAGTTTGGGTTGGAAGGGACCTTCAAAGGTCATCTAGTCAAATCCCCCCTGTAATGAGCAGGGATATCCTCAACTAAATCATATGTCCAGTCTACTTGCTAACTTGGCTGTAGGTAGTTTCCAACCTGTCACATGTAGATGTTGGCACTTTCGCTTTGAAGAGAGTGAAACTCAAGGTTTGACTCAAAGTAGGAATACAAATTATCTAGTTAAATGTCTTTTATTTAGGTGATTCTGAAAATGGTGCCATGTGGTTTACAGAAAGTAAGTAGAAAATGTCCGGCCTCAAACAGCTCATGCAGGACACAGCAGTACAAAAACTTATAAAATGGGGGGTCCTTGATGTATCTGAACTGTTTGGTGTTTGTTTTGCAGTTGGGTTTTTTTTTTAGCTGTTTATTAACATTTTTAAAAAGTTTTATCATACTTTGTCCTGAAAACTTAGAAATTCTAAATCTGGTTAAAGTAAAGAAAGACCTAAACGGACAGAGGAAGGTGTCCTTGCTTGTGGCAGGGGAGTTGGAACCAGATGATCTTAAACGTCCCTTCCAACCCAAATCATCCTGTGATCCTGATTCAGAGCTGTAGAAAGAACCCAGCCTGGAAGGTGGCCACATTTACCTACCTCCACATCAGCTCTGCTCAGACATTATCACCTTCATTCAGCCTTGTTCAGGAAGAAAGCTTGCTAGAAAGGGGGATGGACCTGCATACTGAGGTGTGCTGTGGCACCTGGGTGACATGGGCCAGTGTGATGTCACACATAAATATTCCAAACAATTCTAAGTTAACTACCAGCTTATTTATCAGGAGCAATATTATTCTGCCAATAAATACATTGCTATCTCTGCTTAAGCTGCCATCCCTTAAAGCTTCCTATATATAGGCTGAGCTTACAGTCTGCCCCACTAGCTGGGTCGAAAGGGTGAGCTGGGCAGGAGGCAAAGTGTGTGGGGTACCAGCTCTCAGGGACTGCACGCAAGACAGAGAGCAGAGAGTGAATGCTGCCGCAGAGCATGCCAGAAGGAGCAGTCAGAGGAACATCTGGAAAGCGGTAGGAGGAGCAATGGGACCCATTCTAGGACACGGCACACTGCTTACACTGACAGCATTTAAATAGCCTCCAAAATGAGCATCATTTCAGCTCTGCAGAGCCTGCCTGAGTGAATAGTAGTGGGTCTTTTTCTATTTTTTCTATCTTGTGTGACTGAATTTTTAACTAGTTGTAAATCTATCTGTTTACTGAAGCCTGTCTTCTAAAAGAGTAATTTATCTGTATTAAACTTCCTCCAGTGCTTAGCCAATGGTTCTCATTTGTGTACATATATTTGCAGACACTCTCAATGTTTATTTTACTGAGCTATATGTTTGCAGATCCTATTTTACTGTCTAATAGCACTGGATCTTGTCCATCTCTTTCGTCATCTCATTTTTTTTCCCCGAGAAACTTACTGTATGATTTCCAAATTCCTAATTTCATCCTCATGTAGTCAGTGCAAAGTTCCTGCTTGGGAACAATGGGAGAGTGAGTAAAATTTCAGTATGCCTCCTGAATGCTTGTATTAGTGACTTCTGTAGTTTTTTCCTCACGTTTATACCAGCAAGGATTACAAGACTTTGCATACTTCTTATGCTGTGTAAAGGTGTAGACACATGATCAAGTTACCATAGTCTAAACAAGTTATTACAAGTCAGATGAGAAGTAGTAATTATCTGCATATGTAGCACAAACTACTATGAAACTTCATAGTGTGACTTCAGTAATTCTCTTTTCTTAAACACAATCTTTAATCAAATCAGTTTGTATCTGACAAGCCTGAACAGGCACATCGAAGTGGTGTCCACTGGTGCCTAGTGACTTCTAAATCACTGCAAATGGGCAACATATATGAGCCTTATCATGGTGTAAAGTATAAAATTATATCAATTTCTGTACTGAAGCCAGGAAAGTGGTCCTTCAGCTACCACTGAACTACCTGGCTCCAGTCTTTTAAAATGACATGAAGGTGCTATCAGAAAGAAAGTTTGTTGTAAGCGTTTCATGTGCTGCTTTGCACCCTGCTGTGCAGGTACCATGTTCTGAATGCTATAATGAAGATGGTGACATCTGCAGTGGTGGGGGTTTCTATCTGCTATTGTCTTAAAGTGGCTGGAACAGTGGAAACCCTTCAGGAGAAGGGGCAATCTTTTGGGCCAAATGGACTGTGGGAAGTAAATTTTCCTAGGGACACAGAGAAGATTCTATGACTCTTGTAGAAGCTAAGAGAGCCCTGAAAGATAATGGACTGCAGAGCAGGGATGAGGAAAGGACCCACTGTAGAGGGACATACTGGGCAAAAGAGACTGGCTTTCACATCCTTTATTTAATATCTTATCTGGAACTTCTGAGCCTTTGGAAAGGAGGTGAAAGTTGGTGGAGTAGCTAATGAGCTCCTGAAAGTTTATCGATTGGCTCCTAAGAGCTATTCATTTTGACCTTTCCACACAGAGAGGGAAGTGTGATAGTTGAGAAATGGCCTTCATGGATACGTGCTCAGGTGTGTTTGACTGAGAGGACTTCCCAGGCCAACACTTCTGAGCCTTTTTGCAATGAATGGTGATGGAGCATGAAGTTATGGAATACCTTCATGCATGACCCTGGGCTGGAGAAATTAGGAAGATGAGGACCATGTCCACAAGGACCTGAGCGATGCTTTGAATTGCACCATAAATAGTATTGTCTGTGCTTCAGACTCAATACTGCGCTGTCATCCTCTGTTGCAATGGCCAGAATGATGGTGACAACACTCTGGCCTGGAAGTGACCATCAGTGACAAGAAGACATTGCGTCCTGGTGCACAAAGGGGAAGAGGACCTCCTTTCCCTTCTTCTACCTCAATATCCATAATAAAGTCTGCCTCTAGTAAATAGGCATATGATTTCTGGTTGGATACCAGTAACGGGGTGAAGGTAGAGCCTACATCAACTCCCTTACCTGCTGTATGCCACTTTTTACCTTGCTGATGTATCATTAGCAGGTGTATAATTTTCCCCATAGTTACTCACATCTTTTCCATCAGGTCATTCCTTATTTGAGTATGCCAATTTGACTCCACTTTCAGCTAGCTGACATAAAGCGGCACTGTTGTAAAGTCACAGAGAGATGCCTTATGCATAGGCATCGTCGTATGCCTTATGCGTAGAAAAAAAAAGCTCTTTTCCTAGTTTCTCTAGTAATACAAAATTGCTGTTTCTTCAGAGCAATAGCGAGTTGCTATGATCAGCTGTAAACAATTACTAAGCTGCCTGCCTTAATGATTTATAGCTTACTTATAAAAGGGTGTACTTTCTCCCAGGCTGCTTGCTCAGCCCAGAGGAAGACCCTTGGTTAATGGTGATGATCCTATTTTGTCACCTGCTGTGAACTAATTCTAGGAACTAGTCAGATTTTTCCAAGGAAATTGCTTTGCAGTGTGAAATCAATGAAGTCAATACTCTTTTCCTTTTTTTTTCCCCCTCTGTGTGTGGGAATAGGCCAATATGAAGAAGTGATTTCTGGGGAAAAGGTGCTTATTTTCAGGATGAAATTTCTGGTCTAAACCAGAGCTGACAGTAACATAATGACAATAGAACAGAGCATGGTCCAGTGGAGATAGCACCCATGGGGAAAATATGAGAATTTGAACAGAATTCATGTTTTGAATCTGCTGCTAATTTAAATCCAATGTGCATTCCTTTGCTACCTACTATATGGGCAGACACTTCTCCATTAAGCACCATGAAAGATTCTGGTTTTACCACATTGCAGAATGCACCATTTTTTAAGTAAAATGTTGACTAGCTCTTTAAGTAGGAGAATTATTTCCCACAGAGATGCAATAAGAAAAATCAGGTGACTATTTTCTTAGTTTTTATTTTGGCTTAATAGTTGGTATCTTTTAAGGGTTAAAAACTTCAACAGTGAACAAACTGTGGTGTGTTAGTAGTTATTCTAAAGCTTCTTTCTAAGCTATATATATCAAACACCCTAGACTTCTTGTTTGTTTGCAATAGCTGTATTTTATGATCATCTGTTATTAATTACAGCATTGTTGGTCAACTGGCTGTTCCAGTGATTAGTGGTATTGTTATAAGAGTACGTACACTCCCTTAGTCCGTGGGTGGTGGTGGCAGTTGTGTTGCTATCGTTCCTGTCTTTTTCACGGGACGGAGCTTTAGGTCTTGTTTGGTTGCTTCATTTCTACCAGATCCCAGTTCTTTTTACTTTCCTTTTAGTAATCTCTGTGACTTTACACTAACTTATATAGGAATGAATCTTCTGAAGGTATATGGATTTTCACCTCCTATAATAGATGCACAGTGCTCAGGAAGATAAGATACATATGCTGTTTAGAGATATCAGAAAAAGGCTATGGCACATCTTATTAATTAACAGTTTTCTTTTTATGTGACTAAAATATGTGAAATGGACTTTAAATTGCCTTCTAAAAGAAAAATGAAGCCAGTCACTTTGTTGTCGGATGGTAAATAAAAGTTATGTGAACTTCATTGCAGAAGGAATTCAGCCATCAGTGTGGTATTTCTGTGCTACTTGTGTCATATTGGTGTGCTGTGATTTCATATACTTGTGCTTTAAAGCTTAGAATTTTGTTGTTTTGTTTTGTTGTTTTGGGGGGTTATTTTTTGTATATTTATGACACTAGCATGGAAAATGTTGGTGGCTTCGTATGGGGGACACTGTAATACAAAACCAGAACCACTGAGCTACCGATGAGAGCTGCCATGGTATTAGACATACGTCTATTAACTGTGAAAGTACTGCTGTAATTAACAAGTGTGACTGAGTGTGACTGATAGGAAAAAAAACATTTCTGGCAGAGCTTTACGTTCTGCAGGCTCTGGGAGCTAGTGAGAGCTTTGGAGAAGCATAGATTTTTGAGCAGGGCATCTTTGATATTGCTGCAGAGATGAGTGCAGTGATCCTAATCTTTCCATACAAAGACAACTTCACAAAAGAGCTCCTCTTACCCTGTTGCTTTACAAGCAAGTTCCACAGGCAAACTGGATCTTATTGTATTAGTTGAGCTAAGTTACTGCTTTGGGCGTCCATGTCCTACGCAATAGAGTCAATGGATCGCATCAGTGTCTAACCTGAGTAACAATCCACAGCGGCCCTAATGTTTAGAATAAACACCTTCAGTATATTCCGGCTAAAGCTGCCAATCACTCCTGAATTTTTAAACTTGATGCATTACGCTTTGTCTAATAGAACAATACAGTGATGTAAACCATCATAACGTTAATTGTGCTTTGGCAAAGAAATTCTGTATTGGGCTTTTCATTGAATTGTGATAGAACTGGGTGCAACCTGCTTAATAGTGCTGTTCCTTTTCATTCAGGATGAATACAGAAAGTAGATAGACACCTTTACCAAGTATCAGTAAAATCAATGCTCATCTTTATCCAAAACTTAGACCACATACAGAACTAGAGGGATGAATTCAGTTGCACACTATGTATGTCTTTCTATGGCTATCTTTGTGAGTTTAGAGGCAGTGAGCTGGTTGGGTGGCACACTTTGTGCAGTTAATTTGGTTAATTCTACAACAGGAGATGCTTAGAGGAGCCCCTGGCCTAATTCTCCATCCTAGAGTCAAACACACTGAAGCACACAGGTTGTGCCTGTCAAATGGTCTAGGCACAGCAGAAACTGCCTGATGAAATCTCTGGGACTGCCCAAAATTCCCACCTGGGCATGTCCTGCAGGAATTAGGCGAGGGCTTTGCTGTGAGGCTGTCTGAGAGCTCAGACAACCACCTTGTCTCAGTTCAGTCCCTTGTGTCACCTCTGAAGACACTGGCTGGGAGCTCTGGGACCACACAGGGAAATAATGTCTAGATGTTCAGGGTGCGGAGCCAGGCACAGCCCGATACAGATGCACAGCAGCTGTAACTACAGAACAAACTTGAGTTTCATCCTTATCTCATCAATTAATTTTGACAGTTCTTTCGACAGAGTGCAAAGCAAACTCCAAAATGATATACCTGATTTGATAGTGCTGTTGATCTACTTCTGTAGATGTAAAAGATGGACCATATGTATGCCGTATATACGGATTCAAAGCGGGGAATGACATTACTTCCTTTTTTTGGCAGCTCTCTGGCCATTTGAAAGAAGTGTTTCCTGTGCTGAATATTTGCAGGAAAATATGGTTCTTCATTGATGTGCGCTGAAAATAAGAAATACTCTATACCAAGTAAAGTTCTTTGCACTTTTAGTCCTGATTCTTCTTTGCACTAAGGCTCTTTTGTGTGAGTCTGGAAGTATACTGCTTCAGCTGCTCATTTTGCTGGAGATCTCCATAGGTCAGGGTGAAGAGCTGTGAATTTTAGGGAGACTCGGTCACTAGAAGAAGCCTAAGCTAGCTCAGTATCATCAGAGTTCTTGTTTTTCCTAGCTCATAGATCAGGACATGTTCCTTTTCTGGCCAGGAGAAGACAGCTAGCCAGTGTCCTCACTTATGTGTGCTGTGCTGAAAGCAGGAAAAGTAAATAGAACAGCTGGTACATTAAATTCATGCCTTCTAAATCACTTCACTGTGGTGATAACAGCACTATCAATATCCTCTTTCACTTGTCTGCTACATAGTCTTTTTTGTTTGAGTATTCACAGGTCCCTTTATGTCACAAGACTTCTCCAGCTGAAAGCACCACTGTGCATGTATTTCAAGTGAAAAGGGACATTTCTAATTTTATTTTAAGATTATGCTTCCGCTGTTGACATGGAATATGTGTTGTAATGAAAGTGTTAAAGGAGACGTTTGCATCTCTCAAGTGATTCTGGATAGAGGAAGGAATTGTTATTGCATGCCAGAGGTTTGTGCCTTAGCCTTAGTTCAGGTCATGCAGAACTTGGATAGCATTTTGGGAACAGTGCTTTTTTTTAGCTTTGGTCCATTTATATTCTGTCTAGACTATTGCTGCAAAAAGCATTTTCCTAAATCATAGCTTTGATCTCTCTCTCTGTCCTCTCTGCTAGTACTTCTCTATCACATCAAATGCACTTTCGTCTTTGTTCTCAGGGATTTTCTTGGCATAATCTTCCCCACCTAGCTGTATTCCAGTACTGAGTAGGTGACTTTTGTCTCTGATCAGCCCACATTGACTCTTGTTGTGGCACTATCACTTCATTGTCACTGGTCTGTCTCCATCTAATCCTGCGTCTCCTATTTAGCTGGTTAGAAGCTCTCTAGGGAGAATCTCTTGTTTTCTGTGTTGGCTGGTACTGCACTTATGCCCCAGGATCCCAGGCTCTTTGAAAAGATAAGTTAATAAAATATGAATTAGTAAAAACTGTGTCATATAGAGGGCTGGGAAAGTGAGAAGAACTAAATACTCTGCGACTCTCTACATTCGCCAATAGTGCCTAGCAGGAGCTGATAAGCAGAGAACTGGTGCTGAGGATCCACTGTACGAGGTGTGTACATTGTGCTGGGGGGTTAGTTTCCAGCTAGCTCTGGTCCCACGGGCTGGAAGCTTCTTAGTATCTGGTTTCATTTCATCTAAGGGGAATACAGTGTGTGCTCTCTGAGACTGCTCTGTGATGTGAAACACAAGAAGTGGTGGTGTTGGGGTTTGTTCACTTTAGAAGTGTCCTCCTGAGCCAAAATAAAGTGCTAATGTAGGACCAGCCTCATTGTCTGCCTATCTTCAGCACAATTTGTCATTATGGCATCAAATGAGCAAAATGCATAAATTTTACTCCAAGGTAATATTTATTTTTTTTTCTGATTGAGATCTGAACTATAAATTTATGTCCATCAGCCCACAGCAAATTCTCATAATAGACAAACGATTTGCTTCTATATCATGTTTGCACTGACAGGAGTAGCTTCATAGACCCCAGTGATGGTGCATTATGGAAAAACTTACAGAATACACCAGAGGCAGAGGTTTAGTTTAAACCTGCAATAGAAGACACTAAAGTGTGCTAGCCAAGAGCATCTTGAATGTAGCAGATCTCAAAGATCTGTCTATTCTTCTTGAATCATAGGGTATTTTGTAGAAATCTAATACTACAATATTCTATTAATTTAAAACTTTACCATACTTTTCACCAGCTGTATTCTGGCACTTACGTAGCCAGCAGTGAATGGTGATGAAACTAGAGAGGACAGAGCCAGTGGGGAGGAAAGAGTTATCTATGTAGGTGTAATCAAGACTCTATGTATTTCTTATTTCATTATTTGACTGTGCTAACATATGGATTAATAGTTACCCACACTGCCATTGATTTTTTACCATGACATTGTACGTAAAGCAACATGCAACATTTGCCTTGGTGCTACCAGATGAATTAATACACAAACACTTTCTAATGTCTATAACACTGTAATGAGCCGCGGGTTTAGATCAGTAGCTGTACAGTTTTGAGCTTGGTTTGAAATAAAAGCTTTAGAAGTCCTTTATTTTTCAGTTTATAGCTCTTTTTTGTTGTTGTTGGGTTTTGTTTGTGGTTTGGTTTTGTTTGTTGGGGTTTTTTTACTCAAAAATTATTTGGTTTCTTTGTTAAGTTTTGTAAAATCTGCAAAGGAACTTAGGCCTTAAATATCTTCTTTGTATGCTGCTTCTGCTACTTAAAACACCCATTTCCATTACTTACAAATACTAATTGCACAGAAGGTTGTGGGGATACACATGTGCATGTGTGTATGTAATATCTTGCTTCCTCTTTTCAAAGCATTGTCCAAACACCAGCTAATTGATTTGACATGCTAAAAGAGAAACTCAGTGCAACCGAGTCATTTTGGTATGAAAGACATTTCCAGCCATCTCCGTTCAATAATTGCAACCACAACTTCAAAGATGATACAGATGCAAATTGAAATGTGTGATCTTGTTCTATCTGGATTTGATTTCTTTTCCCTTTTGCTCTGAAATACTCATCCTCCCTTTCCTGCTGGGATCAATGATGGCTGGGACTGCCACGTACAATGAAGCTATACAAGTCCAGAGTGATTTAATTTTACTCCAGGGATGTAACTCCAATTCCGTCTTCCTCTCCTTCAATGGCACATAATTTTATGCATATTCTGTGAGTTATATCCAAAATGCAGGTCTGAATAAAATCTCCTAACTGGAGGATGGGGAATCATGATCCTTATCTTCTAATAGGCCACATTCTGAGATCATCCTTCTCTTATCTCTTTCCAAATTCTCTTCTTCCATATGGGAGTACAATAAATTGTTGTTGACTAGTGAATACCCCCACAACTCTTGCAGAGGATAAATCACACCACACATCTTGAAATTACTAAGCATGTTCCACCAGTGAAAGATAGTAGGCATCAGGTCTGTACAGACAGAAGTTTGCTAATACCTTAGCTAGTCCAAACATGTTGCTGACTATGTAAAGTCCACCAGGAACTTCGAAATTACTTCTGGTTTTACATGAAAGATTCTTAGATGCTATTAAAAGAAAAGAAGACCATTGTGACCCTGTCGCCTCATAACTGTACATATTAGTACATATCATGCTAGATAGTTTCAGCAATATTTAATCTTGTGCTTGTGGAACACAATGTCATGGCAGTTAACCATCATCTGCATGCATGATGACTCTGGAGCAGCTGTAAGCATCATTTTGTCTACTTTCCTCACCCATTTTCTGTCCATGTAGCTGACTCAAGAGCTGGCAGCAGACTGCTCTGAGTATGACCATGTGTGGCAGTAAGTGACACCACAGTGCTACTGCAGTGCATGACACCACGGTAGAAGGTGCTCATTAGCACATGGAAGCTGTAGGAGGGGTAACGGTACAGTATGGGGAGGAGAGGAAGAATCTAGTATTTGATTGGAATTCAAGCATAACAAATAGGTGGGATGTAACCAAAATATGCAAGAAAATAGTGTATAAAAGTGCTCACAATTTCTGATGTTTCTTCAGAGTTCACAGGATCAGAGAACATACATAAGCTTCCTAGGAGGAGATTTTCTGGTATTTCCTTCTTCCACTTAGGTAAAATTCAGAAATGCCATGAAAATGTCTCTTTTTCCATTTTCCTGGTGCTCAGAAGTCACAATGTGTCAACTTTTAGCATCTCATGTGGAAATCCAAAATGCATTTCAACCTCTGCAAGTAAAGGTGTGAGGGCTCTGCAGGAAGAGACAGCACAGTTGTGGCTGATAAGCTGCCCAGCTGACTTAGCTGCTTCAACAAAGTTATAAGAGGAAACGCTGAAGTCATACTCACTTTTTCCAACAAGATATCTTTGTATCATTACATTCAAGTGGCCACAACCAGACAAGACTATGCCATAAGTGCAGAAAAGTCATGAAGTCCACAATTCTGTCATTTTTCCAGATTTGTGTTACTTTTTTAATGCTTCAGTATTTGAATCAGATCAAAGTTCTCTGTAGGAAACAGTTGTCAAATAATCTTCTGTAGTTTCTTAAATACAGGATTTCTTATTTTTCCCTTTCCTAATTGAGAAAAAGAAAAAGAAGAAGCTACAATTTGCTTTTAATTCCAAGGCATGGGCTGGGGTGTGAGTGTGGGGACTGGAAGATGTAAGTGTGATTCTGTGGCCCAGGAATTACAAGGGGTTGCACATTTTACTTTATATTTTGTCCATTTTTTTCACTGTACTTTGAAAATAAAGAGATTAGATTTTGACATGTATAATAACACTGGATGCATACATGAATATGTAGCAGACTAGCATCTGCCACTTCGTGTGACAGGCTATTTCATGCTAAGCAAGTTCGTCACTGCAACAGGTATTTGGGGTACAATTAAGAATAAAATACATTTCTGGCATTTCCATGTCTTCCAAAACTATTTCAAAATCGGAAGACTTGGGAGAAGTTTTGTGAGAGGGAAAATGAAATTCCTTAAGCTGCTCTTGCTGCTGAATCCCATCAGCAACAAGAACTTTCCAGGAGTCATCTCTTGGTAACTTGTTATGAGGATTCACTGAAAATGTTTTTCAAGCTACATGTATCAGATGTGAGTCAATTTGACTTGCACATCACTGGTAAGTGCCACCTTCTGTTAATTTGCCTCCATTATTTTGGGGTAAATATTATCTATTCATTCCCCTTAAGGTAGGGGAAGTCTCCTGGTAAGAGAAACCCAAAAAGGTGGAGATTATGACACAAAGATGCAGCAGAAGAGGAGGGAGGCAGCAGACTACTTTCTGCTTTTGTCAGAAGACCAGCATGTATGTTTGTGTCATAGCTGAAAGTACCAGTCAGTTTAGATAGGTCTAGGGAAAACAAGTTTTTCTCTCTGGAGGTTTTTAGATTTGTCCAATCCAAAACATGGTATATGAAGAATTATTTATTCAAAATGAAATTGCCCCAAAGGGAGCTGCTCTTCTGGGTTTATCAGAAGCTGTGGTACTGGTTGGCTGGATTTCTGGCCTTATCTACATCTTCTGGGGCGGCTTTCAAGGGTTCCTCGAGCTCCTGCCAGGCTCTGCAATGGACCAGAAAGGTGTCAAACCCTGAGCAACTGCAGACCAAAGGTGGTGTTGCTTTTCTTGGTTTTACTAGTGCTTATCTCTGGCCAGCTCTAAATGGCCTGTATAGGATTTTACAAAGAGATTATTTGTTTTTTCGCTGCTAAACACAAAGAAAAATGAAGTGCCTGAAAAGAAAAATGTTATTTGGCTCAAAGAACATATCCTTTTCCTTCCCCTTTGCATGCAATCTTTCAAATGAGATTTCTATTTAAAAATTGCTGCTAGCCATGTGTCTCATTTGTACAAAAGAAGACCTAGTTACCTGTCAAAATTTTATTTCACAGCCCTTCTTTTTGTTAAAAAACAAGTAATTTTCTTTGTTAAGGAAATAGGGAACATCATTAATTTTATTGTTAGGACAAATATAAAGAAAACAAAGCAGAGGAAGTAAAAGTTTATAAAGGGGAGGGAAGTTTCCTCTTTCCAGCTTTTTTGGTGGCTCACAACAGATAAACTTCCCAAAAAATTTTCTTGCAAACTCCCTCTCAAGACGCAAGCATATTTCTGTGTCACATTTCATGGACCAGGCTTTAGCTCCACCCCACCACAGTAAGGGCTAAAGGTGGGGGTGTCAGATGCCTGACCTCACCATGTTACGGCACAGCAGCAGGGTCTGCACACCAGTTTGGGTAGGGAGCACAGTCTTGAATGGTGTCTCCAGCTTGCCCCAGCAAACCAGGCTCTGCTTTACATCACAGAGTGGATGGAGGGTGCTCAGTGTGCTTCAGCTGTTACAGGCAGCCTGGAGCTGGGCAGAGGAAAATCCATGAAATATAGTCAGCACAGACGGCCTTGCTTTCAGCTTCTCATGCTTATAAATACCCTCTGTCCCTTCCAAAACCAACTGTCAACCAAGGTACTTTTCTACCAGCCTGGAATTGCCCATTGCAGACTATTTCTCAATGAAAAGGACAATTGCTCCTATGATCATTTTAGAGGCAAGAAAAGGAATATGGAAAAGCATTTATTTTCCATGCTTATAGTTTTCTAATTTAGTCTATATTTAAATCTGAAAGGCTAACAACCAACATTGCAGTGCAGCTCCCTGGCTAGCTGGAAAGTTCACCGCAGGAATACTTTGCATTGTTTGATGTTACTTGTGTCTCTCACTTTTTTACCCTTCCTGAGGTAAAGATTACATTGGAAGGGATTTACTTCTGTTGTTTCAGCAAGCAGAGCCAGCTGGCAGCCACTTTGGTGTTTATAATGTAGTTGTTTCTTCTCCGGGGCACAGATTTCAGCATTGCGCAAAATGGTATCGTTAAGTCCAGATCAGGAAAAATACTCTCCACTGCAGCTATAAAAGTGACAGCCTGTGGGAGCAGAGACCTGTTTTAGGTGTGTGTTTCTGTAGGAAGCTCCTGGACGATGTTGACATAGTTTAATGTTGATGATGGTTTAAAAATGGGAAAAAATATGCAGAGGATAGTAATTTTTCCTTGTGTAACATATAAGCAGTATTTTGCAGCCTTGCTGATGATGTTACAAAGAAAAAATACAAATATACATTGAAAAAAGAAAACCCCTCTGAGTGACCTCACTCACTCTATGATAAAAATAATCTAGAAGACTTGTAACCAGTTTCAACTTCTTTACTCCATGAATGGCTCCATAGAATAGGACTTAAAAATACCTCCAGTTATGTGCATCTTCCAAGATTTATTCTACAATCATGGACCAGTTAATGAGAAAAGTCCGTTCCTGCATGGATAAACTTACTGTAAAGCAAAGTCTGGTGCGATCATATCGACGACTGCCTAGAACATGGCCCTCTGAACCACACTACTAAAAAGTACCAAAGTACTAAAGAATCATTTTATGGGGAACCTTGATAAGGTGCTAAGATCTTAAAGTTGAGATGAAAAGACAGCATACACAGGGGAATATATGTTAATGTGGTTGTGGTTGCCTGCGATGCTGATGCAGCGCTCTGAAATATTTTGGTTTAGGTACATTTTTTTACGAGTTTCTAGCTTCAGGCCCAGCTGTTTACAAAAATTAATCTTTCTAATAAGAAAATAATCAAGAATTTAAGCTGATTTGAAGCAACAGAATAAAATCTTTCACCCTCGTGATCTAAGTGGAGCCAGAATGCAGTGGCTATAAATTACACAGGTCTATGAAGCCTCACCCAACTTTGCTGCAGTGTAACAGCGAGCTGAATGATGCTTTCAGTTTGTTAACTGACTGGAGTAGATCGTGAATCCATCCAGGGAACATGTTGTGCAGAAGTCACAGCTTGGCTCTGGATGAATACCAGTGCTCTGTGAATCATTACTGAATCCCACGTACTTATGCTCCAAATGAGCCCGGGAAAAGCCAGTTTTGCTTAGTCCAGGTTTCCAAGGTGGTTTTGGAATGTGGAAGTTTCTGCCCTTTTTTGTCTTCATAACCCTAAAACCATTGTTAAATTGGGTATCTCCCTGTTCTTGCTCAGCATTTTCAACACTTGTGTGTCAAATACATGAGGCAGACAGTGCTACCATCAGAAGAGTTTCTCAAACACGTTCACTTTTATTAATAATTATTTTTTTTAAGTGCTAAAGAAGCTACAGACCCCTTTCCTAGACTCCCCATTCCCTGCTCCAATTCTGACCTCATTCTTCCAGTGAGTCTTTCCTTGGAGAATGTCCTAGGCTTGGCGGGTTCACTCTTTTTTCTTCCCCCAGGTTGGTCTCCTGGCATGTAGTGTAGATGTTCTCTTTTGTCACTCAGATTTCCTTCTTGAATTTAACTCTCTTTGCTGAACTTTTTGCCGAACATTTACACAGCTGAATTTCAGCTACCAGATGGACCCATCCCAGCAAATCATTGTCCTCAGGACTGGCCCGGTTTCTGAGTCCAGGATGTCAAGGTGGCCCTGATACGACATGTGTTGATAATCCACTATTAGTTATCTGCCTTTCTTCTATTTCCTCATGATGAAACAGAAAAGATAGATTACTATTGTTGAGGTCAAGCAATTGCCACGCAAACTGGGGATTTGCAATGCAAGGGGGCATGTATGATTTCATGCAGAGATGCTGCCTTCTACCACATGCTCTTTTTAATGGCAAACAAGTAACAGATACATATGTATTCAAGTGCAAAAAAGCAGAGCCTCATTCTTTTAAACTTAGACACCTTTTAAAACCATTTCAGCTTAAGTGTAAAGAATACTGAATTGAAACAGCTGACTTGTAGTCCCTAGCTTAGCACAGGGCTTTCCCTGAGTGTTTTTTCACAACACAAAAAAAGACTTATTTCCAGGAAAATGTGAAAAGGTATGCCCAAAGGATATCCTCTTATAGTAAAATTCTATCACTTCAAGCAAAACATACTAGTTCAGATGTACCCATACATATGAAGAATTAAAACTAATTTGTCCTTAAAAATAATGAAAAAAGGAAATTTAGGGAGATGATGCATTAGTTGTTACCTTACAATTTATGATGCAATTTTGCTCTCTTTTTTAAGTGAGTAGCAAAACTGTTACAGATGCTGGTGATTGTAACATGGTACTTTAGTTGGTAATGAACAAAATGTAATCTTACAGTATTCCACACTTTACTCAGGAATAGCAAAGCTGTAGCGTCATATTCGCTCTATCACCTTCTATAATAGGTAAAGATGTGTTTTGGCACAAGGTGCCTCTAGTCAGTAAATACTTGGCCCTTAGCCCAGAGAAGTAAAATTTCTGGCCAAACGTGTTATGCACTGTTGTATGTGGGTCAGTCATGGGGATAATTGCCTGAAACTGCTTCTGCCTGTGTTCAAGCAGCTTGGAGCTATAAGTCAAAGCTTAATCATATCTAGGGACCTCAACCACTGGGCCATTGGCAGAAGCATTGAAAATATTCCCATTTGCCTCACTAGGCTTTGGATCTTGTCTTGGGTTACCACAGAGAAGTCTCACAGCCTATCTTGTTGTACCAGTAATAAGAGAGCATGCCAGGGGTTAATACTGCGCAAATGGTTGTTCAATATCATCGGTAACCTGGACAGCAAATGCACCCTTAGCAAACCTGTGATGGCACTTGGGAGTGACTGACATGACCAGCAGCCTCAGTAAAGTTGGCTGCACCAGCAAAGTCCCAGTGAGGATCAATAAAGAAAAATTGTGCATCTAGAGGAATAACCCCCTGCTTTGCTGTAGTTTCGGAAGGGACTGGCTTAATGAGATTGTGGTGGGGGATGCCAGGTTGAACATGGGCCACCACTGCATTCTCATTGCAAACAGAGCAAACTTCATACCAAGATACATTATGAGGATCTTGGTCAGCAGATCAAGGGAAACTACTCTTCTACTGGGAGAGTAGTGCAGAAGTGGAACAGGTTATCCAGAGAAGTTATTAAGTCTGTCCTAGGGGGGTTTCAGTGCTGTGTTAGGCAAAGCTACAGCTGACCTCATCTACTTGGTGATACTCCTGCTGTGGGAGGAAGGTTGGACCACAGAATTCAGGGGTCTCTTTCAACCAAAGATTCTGTAAGATTCTAACTACAATACTTATAATTTTACATCATAAAGCACTGGATAATAAACTAAAACATATTTAAAAAAGAAAAAATCAGACCAAATAATACACAGTAGTACAGAGCTAAATAAAACTAATGCTGTAAATTTGTTCATAATGCAAACAAATCTACCCTCTGGCTCTTGATGGGAAATCTTGAGAAATACAGACAAAAAGAGATAAAATGCAAGACAGAGGGAGATAAAGTTGCAGGAAATAGGATGAAGTATCCCAATAAGTCAAAGTTAATTAAGAATATAAATATCATTGTAGCAAACATTGCTCTCCTGAAGGTCCCCATGCTAGTGCGAAAAGCAGTTCTGGAAGTGAAAGTTAGAATACCTCCATTCATTTTCATTCCTTTGTGTATAAAGTTCACTGTGTTAATTTGGCATTCAACACATTTGTCTTCACATAAAACTGCATAATGGAGTGAAAGACTTACTCCCTTAGAGGCCTCAACTCTCAACCTCACCCCTGGCTGAAATAATAGGCAGGAAACTGCACTGATGGCAAAGATTCCTGTAAGGTAATACCTGGTAAGATAATGGAGGCAGAAAGCAAAGGTTTCTTCCTGAAGCCAGCTTGGTATGGCAATCTTCATGCACTTTAAGTCACTTAGGTGAACATGAGCACATTTGTCCTGGCACACTATGCATGCTGAATAGTCTAAAGAATGAAAAAGTGCATGGATAACATGTTCAAAAATGTCTCATAGCATAGGTCCTGAAAGAATCTGAGTGAAAATGTATATGATGAAAATTAAAAGTGAAAATGCAAATGACTGCCTACTCACATTCCCAAAGCACCTAAGGACGTAAGTCCCATTTTCCAGTTCTGAAATGTATTATTTGAGATTGAAACATCATTTTCAAAATTTCATTGGAATCCATGAATGCCCACATCCATTGAAAAGGTATAGACTTTGGAGAACCTAGCTCCCAGGCACGTCCTATCCAGCTAAGTCTTAGCTTAATGACAGATCTAATTTAATGGCAAATATATCTATTGGCCAGAGAAAAGACAGGAGTGTGAGAAGCAGTCTAGAACCTTGTGACTCTCAGGCATTATGACCCTACAGCAGGCAGCTGTGCCAGTGCCTCAACAAGAGAGGCTCAGGTCAGCTAGTGTGAGGACTTCCTATGCTCTGATGCTCTGCAGTTATGTGGAAAGTTCATGAGTTACACAGGATTAAGGATTTGCATTGCACCATTGAGTCAGGTATAGCCTATGTGAACGGGGTGGCTATTTGGCTCTTAACAGCATCCCAGATTATAGAAGCAAGTATGCTAGTATGCTGTACTAATGTGGTATTAACTCTACAGGGGTCTTTTTGTAGAACAGGAGAGATTATAGTTCCTTTAGTTGTGCTGATAAATCCCATGTCTTAGCTGAGTGACCTGACTGCTGGGGTCAAGCAGAAGAAGGGTGTAGCACCTTCTTATCTCTCAGTGTTAGACACTGTCTGGCAGCGTGCACTCAGAAAACCCAGTGCACTGCTGCTAGACACAGGGGAAGTGCTTACATTATAAATTCTGACAAAATTCAGCCATGAATTCAGTGCCTGGCTTCTCAGCACTCTCCAGAATTAAGCAATTCTGGGTGTGACCACCAATAGACAGTTTAGTGTCTGGGGAATTTTACTGGGACAATCATCTGAAATTTTAGACAATTCCAGAACTGGGGAGCTGCTGAGGAAGGAGAGTGGGAGGCTGAGGATCTAAATTTTTCACTACTGCATCTTAAATAACAGGACACAGAGGTATTATTGTCAATTTTCCTCTTCAGAGACTTGAAAAGTCCTGAGAAACTTCTTATTTCTTCAGTTAGAAAATGTTCCTCTCCTGCCATCAGATGTGTCCTGCCAAAAGACCATGAATCTGTCCCAAGGAGGACATGCCTAGGGACAATGGGGGAACAAGGCAGTAGGGCTCCACAATACTGTGGGACCCCGGGCAAGAAGGAGAGAAAGGACCAACTGGGAGCAAGATGGGGACAGGAGAGAAAGACTAAGAGGAGCCTTCCTCTGAGCTGAACCCAGCAATGCGGGTCCTTGGAGAGAGTGCAGAGTGCTGCAGACCACTGTCCTGCCCTTTAGCAATTGTGTGAGCAACTGGATTGTCTTCAGCAGTTATTTTTGGGGGGAACTGAACACCTCCCTCACAAAATTGTCTTCCTCGCCATTGTCCCAGGTATGAAGAAGGCACAAATGAGGCTCTGACTCTGCTAGTTTCTGCTCTTCGTAGGTTCTGAACTTTGTTTAAAGCCCATTTTGTAAATTGGCTTGGGCACATGTGTTTATATCTTCTTCTTTCTTTCCTAAATGAACGTTTCCAAAAATCAGTTAAAAAATAAATAAAAATTAAAAAAAAAGCTGAAAAAACAATTGAAAAATAAAAGTTTTCTCTGGCAACCTTTCTTTGTGCTGAACAGTTGTGCACAAATGATAGTCTCTTGCTATGAAGTATTGCAGCCAGCATGATACACTATTTTCCCCATTAAACATATATATTTTCCCTGTCAACTTGCTGTACCTGATTCTGTTATTTTTTAAAAAGGAAGTTTGATTAAAGTCCGTTTGTTCACCACAAATCATTTCAAACTGCCAGCCTTAAACTGGTAACTGAGAAATATCACCAAAACAAATTACATCACCTCCTCTGAGTTTCTAACTGAGCTTTGAAAGTCTTCCTTTCTCCAAGTGGGGTTCAAGGAAAGTGCATGCCAGTCCATGTCCACTGCAAAGCAAATGCTGTGTGCTGGATATTCCCTCCCCACCCCGACCCTGTACGGATACCATTTGTGTGCAGATCTGCATGGAACAAAAAGTTCAGCCTGTTCTAAATCCTCCAGCAATGTCCTTCTGCAGGGAGCAGTGGAGTGGTGAACCACTATAAAAAAGGCAGGGAAATCTCTCTAATCTTGCATAAACTGAGCATAATGAATTATACCAGCTTCTCCAATTGACTCTTAACCTGTAGTTCTCAGGAAGTCTTTATAAATGGACTAAATTGGAGTTGCAATGTAGAGGAGACTGCACTGATCATTGGTATAAGATGCCCCATAATTAGCTCATGTCATCTGTTCCTTAGAATGAAAAAAATGTGTAAATATAGAAACTTCCAGACAATCTCTGGTGCTTTATGACAAAGACGGTGTGTGCTGTTACAGCAGTTGCTTCTGAGCTTTGCAGGAGAAATTCTGGCCGTAGCTGATCATGAAATTAATGGGATAGTATTTTACATCCTGTGTTTACCTGTGTGTAATTTGGATTGGATATCCACTAAAATGTGCTTATACGAACATACTCTCAGGATAATACAATGTTCCATGTACATAAACATCCTGAAGACCTTAGGCCCACTACTGGAGAGGAACAGGTTTGAGATCATCTTAGGAACCTGATCATGCACAAGTCCATGGGACCTGATGTCCTCAACATGAGATAGACACGGAGCTGTGGAGCAAGTCCAGAAGAGGCCACAGGGATGATAAAGGGGCTGGAGCACCTCCCGTATGAAGACAGGCTGAGAAAGCTGGGGCTGTTCAGCCTGGAGAAGAGAAGGCTGCGTGGAGACCTCATAGCAGCCTTCCAGTATCTGAAGGGGGCCTATAAGGATGCTGGAGAAGGACTCTTCATCAGGGACTGTAGCAATAGGACAAAGGGGTATAGGTTTTAACTTAAACAGGGGAAGTTCAGGTTAAATATAAGGAAGAAGTTCTTTACTGTGAGGGTGGTGAGGCACTGGAAAGGTTGCTCAAAGAAGTGGTGAATGCTCCATCCCTGGCATTGTTCAAAGGCAGGTTGGACGGAGCCTTGGGCAGCATGGTCTAGTGACAGGGGGGTTGGAACTAGATGATCTTAAGGTCCTTTCCAACCCTAACTATTCTATGATTCTGTAATCATCTGACTGGAACATTTGGCTATGTGGGTCAAGTTATGATCTACTACATACAAGTAGAATATATCTTTTTTTTTTTTATTACCTTCTTGAATGTAAAATTCCTTACTATTCTGGTTTTTGCACCATTAGTCCTGAAGAACAGCTATAGTTACATAATTAATAGAAAATTACATTCATAATAAAATCACACCTGTTCGTCAACTAATAAAACAAAAACCAGTCAAAAATAATTAACTGAAAGGGAAAGGAAAAATTATACAAAATACGAAAATGGTGAAACATCAGGTATAACATAATAGAATAATTGAGCAATTTGAGTTGAACGGCTGGTTTTTAGGTTACTTTTTCATTTCAGTGCTGCTCATTCTCTCTGCCAAGTCCTGCTTGTATGAAGCAGTGTGGCAGCTCTTTCCACTAATTTCAGTTTTATGATTACAGAAAAGTTTTAGGAAGTGGGTAAGAACAAACCTAAAACTAAGTGTAAAAAGCTGCAGAATGATCTTACAATTTTAAGTGTCTGTAAGCAGAGGGAATGTCAAAGCAAAGTAACCCACATTTCGAAAAATACCACTGACATTCAAAGATGGGATCATTAAATATTACTCTACAAGGAAGTTGAAAATTCATTGTTAGTCGTTTTCTGAAAGCAATTGTGAAAGCAAATAGACTTCAAAAAGCATTTAAGAATGGATGACAAAAGAACTGAAATTGTTGTGCCATTCTGCAAGTCTATAATATATTGGGATTTTGGATTCAGCACATAGTTCTAATTATTCTGTCTGAGAAAAGGCAGAGGTTGAAGAGGTACTGAGAAAGGTAGCAAAGACAGGCAGGTGTATAGAGTGGTTTTCAACCTGGAAGAATTGAAATAGGCAGTTAAGCTGAAATATTCAGATTAGAAAAGTTCATTTGGGGTGGTTTCATCAAAGTGTCTAAAATTCCTGAAATTTAGAGAGAAATTGAGTAAGGCAAGGTCTTCACTGCTTTTGTAGTGCAATAACTTACTCACTAACTTGGTGTTGAGGACTTAATTGAAAGCATCACAGTATTTAATTACATGAGAAATAAAAAGAGAAGAACTTGTGCAATTTGTTAAAATGGTTTAGATTTGCGGTTCTTCTCAATATCTGGGAAAAATTACCACAGGTGAATAAAAGGAAAATGCTACTAAAAATTATATAAAGCATATAAGCCAAAAAAAAAAAAAATCCAACCAACAAATCCACGTGTGAAAGGGGTCTGGGAGACCTTCTACAAGCTTGGAAGATTAACCCTTGGACCAGGTATAGGACAGCCAGAGAAGATCAAGTGAGTCTTGAAACTGGTATCTCCAGATGTCCTGGAGTGCAAACACAAAGTGAAAAACATTAGTTCACAGAATCATAGAATACCAGGCTGTCAGAGACCTCATGGATCATCTGGTCCAACCTTTCCTGGCAAAAGCACAGTCTAGACAAGATGTCCCAGCACCCTGTCCAGCTGAATCTTAAGAGTCCAAAGTTGGGGAATCCACCACTTCCCTGGGAACATTATTGCCATGGCTGATTGTTCTCATTGTAAAATATTTTTCTCTTGTGTCCAGTCAGAATCTCTCTGGGAATAACTGTACACATCACCACTCATCTTTTCCACAACTTCTTGCAAAACAGAAGTCTCCTTTTTGTAGCCACCCTTTAAGTACTGGAAGATGGGGATAAGGTCTCTCCTGAGCCTTCTTTTCTGAAGGCTGAACGGTTCTCTCAGTCTTTCCTCATAGGGCAGGATTCCCAGTTCCCAGTCCTTTCATCATCTTTGCAGCTCTTCTCTGGACCTTCTCCAGCCTGTCCGTTTTTGTATAGCAGGGGTCAAACTGAGCACAGTATTCCAGGTGTGGCTGATTAGAGTGGGATAATGACATCTTTATCTCTGCTGGTGATGCCCTTGTTGATGTAACCCAACATCCTGTTGGCTTTCTTGGCTGCAGCTGTACACTGTTCACTCATATTGAGTTTGTTGTCCACCAGGACCCCAGGTCCCTTTCCACAGAGCTGCTCCCCAGCTGGGTAGCAGTTGCACTCTTAGATTGTGTTTTCCCAGGTGCAAGACCTTAGGCTTGTCCTTGTTGGACTCATAAGGTTCTTGTTAGTCCACTCTTCCAGCCTACCCATGTCATCCTACAGCATGGCTCTCTTCCAAAGATATTAAACAGTGTTTGGCCCAGTATTGATCCTTCGTGGACCCTACCTGTGACAGGTCACCAGTTTGATAAGGAACTATTCACCACGATCCTCTGGGTGTGGCTGGTCAGCCACTTCCCCAGTCACCACACAGACCACTTGTCCAGGCAATAATGTGTCAGTTTTAATAGGAGGAGGCTGTGGGAAACCTTATTGAAAGCCTTGAAAAAGTCCGAGTAGACAATGTCTACCCATATCAAGTGAGCAAGTTACTTTATCATAGATGACAATCAGGTTTGTAAAGCACAGTTACCACAGGACACCCTTTGGCTGGCTGCTGGAAAGTAGGAAGCCAGCATCAGAGCAAGTGGTTATGATTCAACTGTTGCAACTGAACAGTCATACGTTAAAAGAACAGAATTTGATAGACAAAAAAGACTGAAAAGCTGGGAAGATCAACACTGGTGACAACACCCAGGTAAAACAGCCTTACAAATCTGAGTAAAAACCTCATTATTTTCCTTAAGAGATCTAAAAGACTGATTGTGTTTCCATTTGAGGAGCAAGCTTTGTAGAAAGACAGAGATGTTGCAGAAGATAGATAGTCTGCAGATGTGACCAAGTCACAGAAGTTGAGAAAAACTTCTACATTTTGTTGTCAGCTTGTGAGGGGGACCCACTTCCTACCAAAACATTCAATGGTTTATTGTAAAGTTGAAAACCCCATGCAAATATTTTAAATACATATTTTCATTTCAGTGATAAAATTTGTTGTCCCAAGTCGTTTGATACCATTAGCAATTGCCTTGTTAAGAAAAGATAAGCATTAAATAAGCACTGTGTACATCTACATATCCGTACCCACTTACTTATTTTGTAGTGCACTTTTCCGTTTTTTGAAGTGCTCTGAAGTCCTTTATCTCCTGAGCACTTGAGGGTTCCTTCATTTCCTCCTCTGGAACTGACCTTTCAATGTCCTCATTCAAGATCAAAATATCTGCCAGTGTTTACAGCCCTCTGTTTTCTCATTGGTCAAATAGGATGTCCTTCACTGAAGTGTTCCCAGGAAGGATGTCTCTACCAGACACATTCCTTATGCTGTGTGGCAAACAGGAAAGCTCTCATGTATATATGGAAACATGCTCACAGGCCACAGTGTTAAGAGGGAGGACATAAATTCCACTAACATCCCTTTTGGGTCAGAGACCTGGCTGATGCACACTGATGGTAAAAGGACTCACCATAGTGAGGTGTTCAATCATATCTGGATGGGCTCATTTAGCACTCTATCTGTCTGCCTGTCCACTTGCTCTTGAAAGCCTGTCCTGTGGTATGGAAAAAAGGGCTGAAGAACCTAGAAACAAATCAGTCCCCCAAAGGTCTAACAGTGCAGCTAAGAGTACACATGGTTTGCCGTCTGTAGGAGCTTTACTAACAGTACTAGAGCAGAAGTGATGCCCACCTAATGTGCCAGCAAGGCTAACTGACCTGGCTTAGTGCTATGTCCTATGGCTTCCACTTTGGAGCTCACACTTACTGGGTGCAAATGGCCGAAGAAATTACCATGTAGATATAGAATCACAGAATCACAGAACCACAGAATGGCTAGGGTTGGAAAGGGCCTTGGGATCATCTAGTTCCAACCCCTTGTACCCTAAATCTGTTCGCACTACCTTACTCAAGACAGATAGCAGGATTAAAAGTAGCATTGTCTGCTTTCATGCATCTATTGCCCCCTGGCAAGAGTACATGTTGGCAGGAACCTTTGCAGCTCTTCCCTGTAGCTGTGAAGCTGAAATTGCAGACACTGGGCATGGGCAGGTACATGTGTTGCTCCTTAAGAGCAGTTGTAGCCTCCACCCTCACAGTGGAGCATTGCTGGCATATCTTGGGATTCATGGGGAGTGCAGGCAGGGAATGTGCCTGCATTTGGCAGCCCTCTGAAGCCCTCCAAAGCCCGAGCTGTTTTGGCCCATGCCTAGAGGCTTTTTAAATGCTACACCTTCAGAGTTTTATAGCATGGTTTTGCTTCTGCTCTCTTCACAGCAGGAGGTATATCTGGTTTTGGAACTGTCTATGGCACATTAACATCTCACCCAGAACATAATCACTTAATTGCTTGCTGGCAGATTTCCCTCCCTTTGGCATCCATCCTGATGTATCACTCTGGATGAACAACATAAAAGATATGTTTATTATAGTTGGGACTGAGAGAGAGCAAGAGGGAATACAGTGATGTTAAAGATAGAAGGTTTGATTCTATTATCTATGGTGATTAAGTACTTTTTTTCCCAATTGACTTATTTTTCCTAAAATAATTTAATATAATTTGGGGGCACAGGGATTATAGTCCTATTGTAAACAATAAAAACTCTATTCAAGTCAATCTCAGCTTGTGCTGCATCTAAATGAGCTTTTCTGCCTGGAATTCAGGACAGAAGTTGTTTGCCTAAACACATGAACATTGTATTATTTATCCAAGACGATTTTGTTTTAGTAAATACAGGATCTGAATTCAGAACGGACCACTCCTATGCTCACTGGCACACGTCAGAGTCAAAATCTTATTTCTTTTCAAGCTGGAAACTCTTCTGGTTTGTGTGTGTTCACATGGTTTTTAAAATAAGAGAATAATGATATCACATAATCTTTTCTGATTCGCGCTATTACCAAGTCAAATCTCAATTTCCATCAGGTTATTTTAGTCTCTGCCTGAGGAAGAATCATTAAAAACACCCAGTCTTCATCTCCTCCTATTTGAAATTTAAAAAATTTAAACTTTTGCCTGTTTTAATTGCTATTTTTAATTACTATCAGCCCTTGTTTGACAAGCCTGACTTATCAGCCCTGGAAAGCCCTGGAAAACTCTGACCTTAAAGATGTTTCCAAGAGAAGCCCATGAGACTGGCTACATACAACTGGACTATTGTTTTTTCTTTAGTTTTCTCCTTTCTTTTGACAATACTCCCACTGACAAACTCAGAGACCTAGAACTGGGTGGACCTCTGGGCTCTCACATGCAGGCCACTGTGACACCATCTCATACAAATACCGTGAGATAAATGTCCTGTATCTCAGGTGAAGGGTGAAATCTAGAGGAGGAATGGGAAACTTCAGAAAAGGTTTGAAACAGCACTTTTGACCAGCAGCTGGCCTGGTTCTAACTAGTTGTGGTATAAATCACTAATAATTTCATGGAATCAGGTGGAGTTGCTCCAATGTGACATAAGTTTAAGTGAGAGGAGCAAATTTTGAAAGGAGAGCTTGCTTCCCTCTTCCTCCACAGACTTACACATTTTAACCATTAAGGATGACACAAGAATGAAAACTCCTTCCATCACCATCAGCGAGCACTCGAAATTGAAACAAAGCACTCAGAGCCAGATATCATGAAATAAGATATCTCAGCAGGACACTTCCCTTGTGCTCCTGCAGCCTGACTCGGGACGAGACATTCCCCACACTCAGCCATTCTCAGCAGCCTTTGCGGTTATTTGAGTTAGCTGCGTTTTCACTGTTCTCCCAGAGTGCAAGGTGTCCTTCCCAGGAACATGCAACTCCCTAAACAAATGCTCAGTGGGGAATGTGGTGAACAGGAGGGAGCACTCCTGCTGGAGAATACCCCAAAGTGATGGATATGACGTCTAACGACCTCCTTCCATGTGTGTTCTTGTCTTTGCTGATTACCATACTGTCTGTGTATAAATAGTAGCTCTCCCTTTTTATATCCTTCTTCTGCCTGATTCACTCGATGATGCAGTGTTGGTGATGTTTGACTCACTGCCATGGTGATTGCATAATAACAGTTTCATAAACACTGGAGTGTGACATCTGAATGAATCAGGCAGCAGGAGGAGGATGGGCAAGCCCTGTGAGAGACCTGCACCTGAGCCAGCCTTGGCCCCTGTCCCCAGACAAAGGAAATGAGCACTGGGACGATGTGACATTCATAAGGAGCAAGAAAAGAGCAAACCCAATGGGAATAATAGGAGAGCAGTGTGTGTGGGGAGGAAGTCTGATTGATAGGAAAAAATTCCAAATCAGGGGTGTGAGTCAAAGACAGGGTTAGGAGATCTGCTAATACACACTCTAAACATGATTTTTCTGTTGTGGAGGAAAACGAAATGGAAGCTGCAGCAGAACTAGGATCCAGATTAAGCAAAAGTAAAAGCTTATTTCAAGATACAAAGGGAGGGAACGAGAGAAGTCAAATTGAAAAGGAGAATGTGAAAGGCTGATGTCCAGGCTGAAAGCATTTTTTATTGTTGTGTTGTGATCATACTTCTGAGTCTGATTACACCAATTTTTAACCATGTAGTTGCAACGAGTAAATCTGGAACTGTGTCCAGGTGGTATGGGGGGGGTGTATGGTGAAGTTGGTAGTGTTGGGTTGACAGTTGGATTCAATGGTCTTAAAGGTCATTTTTGACCTAGGTAATAGTATGATTCTATGATATCTTTGTCAATAAAGTTTCATGTCAAAACAGCCACATTTTTATGTGACATGAAACAGACTTTATGAACAGTGAGAAAGCAGTAAGTGTCATAAAAGCTGTAAGAGAGATCTGAAACTGTTTCATTAGTAATGAAAAGGGTATGATTCTCATGGGACTTGTATGAGAGATAGAACTGTTTGAAAAATGACCTCACAGAGCTGTTATCAGAGGTTCACTGTTAAAAAAAGAAGCTGATAAAGAATATTTAGCAGGTTTTTCTCTGAGGTCTTATTCTGTTCAGTATTTTTCATTTCTGTCTCTGTGAATGAATATTGAGTGTGCTTATTAATTTGATGACGATATGAAGTTTACAGGTACACTTGACGACAGGGTTGAAATTCAAAATCATCTCAAAGCTGCAGAAATAATCAGGATAATGATAAGGCAAAACTCAAAGGAACAATAAGGCATTTCTCAGGACCATTCACCTATACAAGCAGAGGTCAGGAAACAATGAAGTAGTGATTTGGGGAAGCTGAGCATTTCAAGCTGTTGTAAAAAAATAAAGGCTTCTGAAATATGGAGTTGGAAGTAAAATAATGAACTGATCTTTCCGTTTCACTTTTTGATAATGAGATATTTTTGTCCCCAGTCATGGCACCGTATTTCTAGAATGATGCAGGCCAGCTGGAACACCAAGAGTGATCAAAGGACCAGACAACATAACCCATGAGGACGGATAAACAGAGCCAAGGTTATCAAGCTAAAGAAGAGAAGATTGGGAGTAGGAGGGAAAAGGAAAGACAAGTCTTAGAAGCTTGTTTCCAAGACAAAGGGACTAATCTATTCTTCATGACTGTGCAGGATACAACAAGGTATGAAGTGCTTAAAATACAGTACACAAGATTCTGGTTACATCTTAGGAGACATTTTCTAATGGTAAGAAAAATCTAACAGTAGAGACTTGTCTAGGATGGGTATTGAGTCTTCATCATTAGAGGTTTTAACAACTGTTGAGATGACAATATAAATGCCATAAATATAGTTGGTTTTCCCTTGGGGCAGATGACTCCCTGAAGATTTCCATCCACAATGATCCTGTGTTAGTTATGATGTGGAGTTTTTCTTCATTTTCTTCATTACTGAAAAACATCAAAAAGGAGATAAAGATTGAGTGAATGTAAAGCTATTTTAGACAACTTCTCATTTGTTTCTTTGCGTCCTTTCAGCATGCAAGTCTATGCCCAGTTTTTCTAGATAATGCAAAGGCTGGGGGGGAGGCATTACAGTAACTAGAGAGGATAGGTCTTCCTGGCAATCTTAATTTGATTTAAGATCAGGACATAACCCTTGTCAAATTATCTGCATGCAGAGGTAATATACAACCACACTACACAGGCACAGGAGTGGCTGGAAGCGTAGTAGTTAGTGCAGGACAACTACATGGAAGTGGAAGGACTGAAAATTAAAATATAGGTTCTGCCACCTTGTAAGCTTATTTTTGTGTCTTGTAATATAACTTAGGTATAAATTGTTGCCAGAAACATGAATTTTCTGTTCTTCTGGGTCTTCTTTAACGGTTGATAAATTTGCCATATGTAGCCATTCAGCTCTTATTAGGAATACGGATCTTATCCTAAAGCAAAGGAGAGAAGTCCTACTTTTTTACCCCTCTGAACATGAGAGCAGAGTCCAGCTCTCTGTATGTCATAGTCCCCTGTAAGCAAGAGCTGGGCCATGACCAAACCCCAAGATTAGGATTTCTCTGTTATGAATGTTTGAATTTTCTAAATGGTCCCTCGAGTCATAATAAATAAACTATGAATATACACCCACTTGTCTACCATCCCAATGATATTCATAATCAATTCATAATCAATAAAAAGGTACATATGGTCAAACCAGTAGTCTGTGCTAGAACAACCCCCAAAATAAAATCTGTTAGAGTGAACACACCAGTCACTGAGGAGATTGTTGCTGTCTAAAAAGGGCTTTCATTCAGACCCTCAGGACTTTCAAAAAAGAAGTCCTGTTTCATATATTCCATGTTTCATATATTTCATGTGTTTCCAGATTAAGGAGAAATTTCTTATGTTAATTAAGAGGTAATTTTTGAAAATGACATCTATGCATATTTATCTTATTCATGTTTGCTTAGTTAGCATTGTGGAAGAAACTGTTGAACTGTCAATACAATTGCCATCTGCTTTCTCTTTATAGACTTTTGCTGGTACAAATGCAACAAGAACACAGTATTTTTTTTCTCCTTTGTAGCTGTTGACAGATGGCCTTTAGTATACCACGAAGTACACCAACTGTGCTGCAGCACACTTGAAATTGTAGCCGTATTATTGTAGGGTATGGGGAAGCATTTGACATTACACGTCATGCTCTAATAGCAACCACAAAATCCCACCAAAGATACTCACCTGCTCTTGCTGGACTGTAAGAAGAGTTTTCCCCTGTTTTTCATTATGTTAGGTCTACTGAGTGACAGGGTAGCATCCTTAGGATGTAGGGCAGTATTCCCTTCAAGACAGTGATTATTCAGTGCAGTCTGTGAAAAGTAACTCATAAACCTACTGCTTTAAGGGATAAGGTCTGTGCTTTTCTGCTCAAAAGTTATGGCTTAGTTTTTCTGAACATTTGGAGTCACCACAGTTAGTGCTGGGAATTCTGATCAGTCTCTTACAGTCACCCATGAACACATGTATTAATTTTTTCCTTTAATTCAAAGAAAACTTAAGCATTATGTTTGCCATATGCTTCTTTCAACATGAGATTAAAGGATTTTATGATTATTAACAATGCATCAAGATCCTGATTTAGTCTGTAGACCTTATATACTTGCTCCCTTACAAGGATGGCTGATAACTAATTTGTCATTAGCAGAACTATCTGGGCACAGAATTGGGAAATAAGCAAACAGAGAAATTGGAAACACAGTCCTTAAAGTGAAGTCCTTCACATTATAGTGTGTGTCACCATGGCAAATGATGACAGAACAGTCACAGGAATGGCCATAAGGAAAGCAGGCAAATGCTTTAACTGCCAGACTATTTTCCTTGAAAATTTGTTATGGCCACTGCTTTTCTATCTTATTGCAGAGAAATTAATTTGCAGTGAGTTTTGGTGTCCATACACTGGCTGATGTTGGGTGCTATTGGTCTTGTGTACTTTATGGCACATAGAGAAGCTTCTAGCTTTTTCTCACAGAAGCCACCCTTGTAGCCCCCAGCTACCAAAATTTTGCCTTGGAAAGCAAATAATGTGATGACAGCAGCAGAGAGTGATCTTCAAACAGGGTGTAGCAGGCAAAAGCAGAGTTGAAGAGCCTAAGATAATCTAGCAGAAATCACACAGCTTTCTTTGAAAGACTTAAAGCACTCCTTCCTGGAAAACCAGAGATTATTCAAGAACAGTAATAAACATCTGTGATGACCTAATGATTTACATGAAGATTTATCCAGAGGACTAGTATCTTTCATCACAGGATTGGATATAGTTTGAAACATAGGTAAGTTTTGGTATCTGCAGGCCCTTCTTCAGATCTAAAATGGTAGCTGGATAGAGCATATAAATCTTGTGTATTTGTCTGGTCATGCAGAGGGATAATGTGAGCCATATCAATTAGACTTATAAGCTCAGAGTTGGTTTTAGTTCATAAAAATTTTACCTTGAAGAAAAGATTCTGCTTTCTGGGGAGAAGTAGGCAGTACTATGTATGTACCTGAGATTGGAAGATTCAATGATCTATTAGGAGAAATGAGTTTAAAAAAGCAGCTTTTGAACAAGCAGTTACTGTAAAGCCTGTTGTATAACATAATATGCAGCAATTTGATTTGGAAGCATTTCACTGTACCTTTTAGACTGGCTTTTATAAAAGACTGGCTTTTGGGATGAATTTGTTATGTGGTGCAGCTTGGTTCCAGTGCTTTCTGAAGACCAACTAACCTGAGGAGAAATGTGGACTTTAGATGGTTTTTTCAGATCACCTCTGATTTCTTCTAAGGGAAATCAAGACCAGTCCAAGGATTACAGCACCATGCTGTTTTTAATCACCCCCATGTCTGGTCCTGAGCCCCACTTTTCTGTCTCACCAGTCAAACACCAGCTTGATCAATGAAATTCTGCCAAGCTCACCATCCCTTTGGGGAGTCTTCTTCTCCCAGCTGGAGGCTTGTGCCCTTGTTTGAGCACATCTGGGTTACAGTAACTGGATAATAACCAGGAAGATTCAGTCTCCAGATTATTTCTGGGTGCCAGCCAAAACTTCAAAAGACATAGGTATTTGGCCAGATTCTCACTTGTATTCACGTCCCTTTATTCTGCTGTCATTTCACTTTATACTATTGGGTGACACAAATGAGAATCAGGCCCTTGGCCATTATAAATCTACGGTATACATCAAAACATGAAGAATGGTAACCGGAGGCCTTGGCAATTAGCATTGTGAGTCTGTAATCTGTTTCTTTGTTCATACATCACAGTTTCTGATTCTTTAGATCCTGTCTAACTAACACCTCAGCCAAGCATTTCATTTGACACAAGTTTGTATTTGGGATCCAAAATCTGTAAGGAAACTGCTGAGTTTCAATGTTACTCTTCTGCAGATACTCTTTAATCTCAGCTCTATTCTTTCTTCTTCCAAAAATATCTAAACCTGGAGTATATCCACGTAAGGGATTGAATTTATATATATTGTGCTTTACTCCCTACTCTCTCACAAAGCCCTGAATACACAGGTCTGAGGACACCTGGCATGACTAAAAATTCTTGGTTTAATTACCCTAATCTTGTGAACACGCAATGTGGCATCTTTCCACTCTTTTTTATATGTATCTTTGTTCTTCCGCTACTTTCAAAGACACAGTCAGATGTCCACGGGACAATACCAGAAATCCTTTTACCACAGTTGGAAAAAGTAGGATTTTTTCATATTAGAGAAAAATGCTTCTTTGAGACACAATGCCATCACATCCAAAGGGATTCAAATACGCTTTCAATGAAAGCTGTCCTGCCCTGTTAACCATACACTAGGAAAACAGCTGACATTTCTTAGTGTTGTATTTCAATCTAGTATCACCTTAACTTTGTACTTGTTCATATCCTACATAGTATTATGCTGAAAATTAAATACCATGTAAAGAAATTCCCATCTTTAGCACCTCTGTAGAGTCAGCGAAGGAGACTACTGCTTGCTTTCTAGTGATATTTTTGTCCAAGCACAATTCAGAGCAGCTGGCAGGCTGTTCCAGATGTTCTCATACGGTCTCTGACAGAGCCACAGGTGGCTTGCTGGTGCCTGCAGTGTTCTGGCAGCTCACCCTGCTCACTCTCTTTACCACTGAAATGACTGCATAGCATCATCAAGGAAAAACAATGTAAGAATGAGCTAAGACAAGGCTATATTTATTAAAATCTTTTTACAGTGGGAAGTATGACTGTTGCCTTTCTGTATGTCTTAGAAAGGGGCAGATCTAAAGTAGGAAGATCTTGGCCCTTTAGACTGGAGGCCACAGATACCTAGCTAAGCAGTCATCTGCAGCTCCCTTTGTGACTGTCCCAGTGCTGCAATGCTGGGATCACCTGGGACGTGCCAGTGTTGCTCTTCCTTCTGCAGCTGGCATTTTTTGAGTCCTAAACTCTGGATTCTTCCCTCTTCAAATTGAAGGACTGCACAGTGGTGACCATGAGTTGCACACTGTGTCCTCTGATGCTTAAACACTCTAACTCCTCTCAGGACACTATCCTGACCAGCTGAGAGCAGTTTCATAGAATCATAGAGTAGGTTGGAAAGGACCTTAAGATCATCTAGTTCCAACCTCCCTGCCACAGACAGTGACACTGCACTCTAAACCATGTCACCCAAGACTCCATCCAACCTGGCCTTGAACACTGACAGGGATGGAGCATTCACAACTGCATGTTCATTCCCACTGTGAATATAATGTCATTCTTGAGCAGAGCAAAGCATAATCCAGATGGCATGGGATAGCATATGTCCTTCTGGATCCCCTAGCTGCACATTTCCTGGTACACAGCTCTTCCCACATTAGTGGGAGTATAGGTCTTGGAAGGCTTCATACCTGATATTACAAATATCTGATTACAAGCCAAACTGCTATGGGTCCTGAAGGAAGCCTTGTGTGCTCCGAGGGGGCAAGAATATGTTACAGACAGGACAGAGCAATGGATTAAAATTTTGTGGAGCTCACACCTGCAAGGCATGTGAATGAGGCCTTTGCTGGGGTTCAGGTAGGAGCATCAACCCCCAGGTAAGTGGAGTTCAACAGCACTAGGATCCTAGGCTCAACCCTATTGGAATCAATGGTAATCTTTGCTGTATTTTGGAGGGAAATTTTAAGTATTTGGATCATTTCTCTATGTTAACACTTATCCAGGAGCAACCTTCCCATCTCCTCACTGAAGGAAGGTTTTCCTTTTTGCAGCTCCTCTTTGTTGCCAGATGAAAATAAACTGGATTTATGGCTCTCACTAAAGGTTGTGAAGAAGTCAAGTGATTTGGAAGGAGAAAGGACTATAACTTGTACAAAGAAATGCTTTCAATTAAAAAAATGTTTTGAAGTATTGTATAAAGAACCATTAATTGTTGCTTCAGCAATTATGTGATATTATATCCGTATGGAAGTTATTTGCTGTCACTTCAAGTCTATGGTAGGTTATTTGCTCTAGGCTCTTACTTTCTTTTCCCCCCTCTTTTTTTAGAAAGAGTAAATTAAACTACCTCAAGAAGAGGAATTTTTCTATTTCCTGTTAATTTTCTTCTTCCTCTTTTCTTTCTTTTTTTTTTTTTTCTTGTAAGGACAGAGGTTTCTAATGATCACATTTGGCCCCGTACATCCTCCCACTTGTTCCCTTACAAAGCTCCTGCCAAAAATCCTGTTTTGTAACCCCAAATAGTAACTCACCATGAATTAAGTCAGAGCAGAAATTTTGATGCCTCTAGCTTTCCCAGTTCAGACTCTCTTTTCCCAAGTATAACCCTTTTTCTCCCAGAGGATGTAACAGAAGCTCACACTGCTCTAGGAAGA